>NW_015177016.1:118513-274873 GCF_001447785.1 Gekko japonicus | reverse complement strand
TGCAAAAAGAGTTCTCAGATATCTTAAAGGTACTTTGGAATACAGTCTGAGTTTAAAAGTGTCAGGGCAACTGAATTTGCATGCATATTGTGACTCCAGCTGGGCTGATCGTCCAGGAGCAAAGTCCACAACAGGGATGGTGGTTATGCTGAATGATGCTGTGGTGATGCATAAATCTTTAAAGCAGACAATTGTAGCCACTAGCACTTGTGAGGCAGAGTATACTGCCATACATGACACCATTATACAACTTGAATGGATGTATCAATTGTTGAAAGATTTGAAAGTAAACTGTAATCTTCCAATTCAGGTTTCCTGTGACAACTCTGCTGCCCTGAGCTTGACTGAAGACTGTGGTGCAAGAGCCAGGAGCAAGCACATCTTAATTCGTTATCAAACTGTTAAAACTCATGTTGTTGATGGTTTTGTACAAGTTGTTAAATGTGCTTCAGATTGTAATCTTGCTGATGTATTAACCAAATGTATGTGCTCTGATCAGTTTAGCTACTTCAGAGTAGGATTGGGTGTAACTCTTGCTTCCTAGAAGGCGTATTGAGATATATGTCAGAGTGATAGAGGTAGCAAACAGTTACTATAGATCAGTTTGATCTGTTTGTCAGACCTAGCTGTCATGCTAGTATTCGTGTAATTACAGCCAGGTGTTTTCTAGCAGGTGTTACTCTTTCAGGGCTTGTTAGAGTTAGTGATTGCATCACCCTGTTAGAGATTGGCTGGGGTTTAGCATAATAGCTATCAGCTTAGTAAACTGGGGGGGACTTAGTTCTCATAGACTAAGGCACGACATGCTGTTCAATAGCCTGTAAATATCTCTGTATATATCCACCTTTATAACTATATAAACTCTCTGTGCACCTTCATAACTGGTCAGTCTCCCGCTTCTTATTTACAATACCCAATAGATACTGACCACTATACATTGCTGTCTTCTCTATTCTTGCACTGCCTCATAGGAGTTTTAATTATTTCTCTGAGGAAGACTATAGTTTTCTAGACAAACACATAGCCCTCAGTCTGTGTCATGGTGCCTTCACATCTTTTTAACCAGCACACCAAGCAACTTATATAGAAAAGTTTGCAATGCCCAGCCATTTCATGCTTTCCATTGGGTCTTAGGCTCAGAACATTGACCGTAAGATTTCTGTAATGAATGTCAATAAATCAAAAGTAGGTTTGCAACTCAGATACACACATAAACAGCACACTCAAGATTGCTACAGCACTTTGTCTCCAGATTTTGATGCAATAATTCACAGTAAGAGGTGTCAGTTATCAGAGATGGTTAAATAAACAAAATATTGCAAGAGCGCTAATGTTTTAAGCATGTTTTATTTTAAGTTTTAAAAAAACATTTAATTGTGTTTCTCTCTGTCCTTTATAAGGTTTATATCTCAACTGCCTGGTATTACATTTTATGCCACACATGGCCCAGCCTGACAAGGTCTCATTTATGTCAGATCTGGCCCTCATAACAAATGAGTTTGACACCCCTGAACTAGACAGCCAGCATCGTGTAGTGGTTTGAGTGTTGGACTAGGATCGGGGGACCATGGAACCTTGGGTGATCTTAGCCATGGAAGCCTGCTGGGTGACCTAGGGCCAGTCATACACCCTTAGCCTAACCTACCTCACAGGGTTGTTGTGAGGATAAAATGGAGAAGAAGAGTACATTGTAAATCACTTTGGGTCCCCATTGGGGAGAAAAGTGGAATATAAATGAAGTAAATAAATAAAATCTAGGAATAAGAGTGCTTTTTCTTTAGAAGTAAGCTTTCATTCATATGAAGATTTACGAAGATCAATTAACAGAGTAAAACTTATAATTTTATTTATTTAAAACATTTTAAGCCACCTTTGTACCCAAATTAGGGTTGTCAAGGTGACGAACAATAAAAACTTTAAAATAAGATTAAAACAACATGAACATGAATGGGAGGAAGGGTCAATAAGAATCAATGAGGAAATGCTGGACAAACTAGAAGAGTCTTGACCCACTGGCAGAAGGGGATAGATGAATCCCTCTAGAGAGACAATTCCATAAATTTGGTGCCATGACCAAGGAGGCCCTTCCTCAAGTTGTCACTTGTTTAGGTTACAATCTGTTCGATGCCTACATAGGTGGCTAAACAAATACTGTAACTTTTAATAATTAGGTAGCTTTCATAGGAAGATACTCCAATATCCTTTGACCCCAACCTCCAATACATGGACAGCCAAAGAACAGGTGGCACATTGCCTCCTTATGCTCCATCATATTCAAAATAATGACAATTATTGCACGAGCCCAATCAGTTTTAAAAGAAAAGGGAACTGATCTGAATACTACTATGACCCTCAAATATTCAAGGGTAGTGTGACAATCTATGCCATTACTACCCACCCCCTTTCATTGTTAAAATTATGGAATTGATTCCTGAGTCCGACCATTGTAAACACATCCATTCAGACGAAAGCCTACGATGGTTTGAATGAAAATACATTCTCTCAGGACTGAATATTATGATTGTGTTCTTGAAGGGCAGTATAAGGTTTCAGTTTTGAATGAACTATATTGAATAGAAATTATCATAACAAGATGCCAATGCTTTCATAAATTTAATCCCAGTATTCTTGAGAATGAAAGTGATGTTTTGTCAATACAAGAAAAAATGGTATCACAAAGTACGTACTACATTGTGATTCAAATTCCTTTCTCAGAAATATTAAAATAAGCCTTTATCTGTAATCAAAGAATCACTGATCCTTGCTGTTAGTTCAAAATTCATTCTGGGACAAAACAACACTGGTCTGAAAAACAGGTCTTAAAATAACATACATATACATTAAATTCTAATATACTACATTCACCTTCTCTTTTAATTTTTTTGGATTTACAACAATAAGGAATAACAAAGCAGGCATCAATTGTGGAACATTCAAACATTAAAAATTTAAAAGATATTTTTAAGAATATCTTTGGAACTATACATTGAGTCATCCACACTCTTGGTTTTCATACATTATTATACTATAATTACTATAGTAATTTCTGTTTTGATCATTTATTGGTCTGCCTACTTCCCACCTCCCTCAGTAGGGAACAAATTTAGCCAACTAGGTATTAACATACCTTACACATAGTTACAGCAGATGTTGTGGCTGCAACACAAGACAGCCACAACATGAGCAAAGATGTTCAAGGATGTGCCAATCATTTTTGGTTCAGAAGTAATTATTTCAGGTGACCCCCTCCCAAATCCCTTCAATTCTACTTTTTCATGACCCTAGAACAATAGCACTGAATTTGCTGCATTCATCATTAGTCTCAACAAAAAGAGACACATTTCCTTCCATCCCTGGCATGAGAACTGCATCTTGGGGAGGCTTGCAGGTTACTCACTCCTCTGGTGGCAGCTGTTTCAAGGTGGGAACCAACTACTAACCACAAGCCGCACCAGGAAAGGGCTGTGCCCAGTTTTCTGAAACATGGGGCAAGTGCCATATTGGTGGATAGTGCTTAGAAGAGCCGCAGGTGGCATGTTAAAGAGACATGTGGTTCCTGAGCCACTGAGTGTCAGTGCTCTAGAGCTTCCAATGAAGCAAACCTTTAACTTCCAGAGGTTATAGTTTATTATATTTGTAACTTCCAAATTATATTTGTAACTTTCAAAACAAGACTTTTGATATTTTTTTTGCCACTTGAGCCAATACTTTAAGTGTCACAGTCATAAACTGGCCATGTGCAAACTCCCTCCAATTGAAACCTCAGTGAGAGTTCAAGATTTAATGCCCACTCAGTAAGACATCTTACACGCTTCCTGGAGTACTACACTTCAAAAAATAATAATTTTCAATACTGGATTTCCTATCCTTTTGGAATTACAGCTAGTCAAAAAAGAAACCTTCTGTGGAATGATTAACCATTCCTACTGTTCAAAGAAAAAATCCCAAATTCTTTCAGACTAACAGCTGTGGTTCATTAGTTTTCAAGTGATAAAATGCACTTGATGAGTAATTTTAATCTGAATTAAAAGATTATACTTTTGGGCTGTTTTATTGGAGAAAAGATTCTGTCCACTGTGGAAATTCCATATCGCACAGGACCAATATTTCAGGTATCTTCTTTACACCCCCCAGATTACTACTGATGTGATAATCCTTTCCTGTCCCATCTGCCTTTAGGGATTGCTAAACTGGAAAGCCACCTTCAAAGCAAGCATTCCCACTGAGTGGCCCTTGGAAGTCTTTTCACGTGTTTCTTTCTTTCTTTATTTTATTAATTCAATTTATACTATGCCCTCCCCACCCTCACTATACACACATTCCTGTTTGCTGTACAAACACTGCACAAAACTAGGCTAGTCAGACATGAAACATACTAAGGAAATGTCATTGATATAAGACAAAAATATGTTGATTCTTCAGCTATTTATTTTAGTACACGTTCATCTCTCCTTTTTTCCAAGGAGCCCAGGGCCAATGATCCCTCTATTTTTCCCCCCTACTGAGCAAAGCAGTTCACATCCTGAGCAGAATACAACTGCTGTAATTTTAAAATGGACGATAGGCAGTGCAGAACCCTGTGCAGCTCCAGAATGCTGCTGAGTGGGGCTTCCTGTGTTAATGAGCAGCTGCTCAAGCGCACAACATAGAGGGAACACTGCTCAGGACATTGTACATTATTCTTGCCTCCTCTTCCATTTTATCCTCACAACAATCTTGTAATGTAAGTCATGCTAAGAGAGTTCTACGTGGTCAGCTGTGTTGGTCTGAAGCAGTAGAAGTAGAACCAATTTAGAGTCCAGTGGCACCTTTAAGACCAACAAGATGGGTTTCACCCCTTGAAGCTTTTTCACAACCAAGCTTAATTTCATTAGACAAAATTCTTACGTATGAAGATCTTTTAGATGATAAAGGATCCCTAAAAACAAAAGGAAGAATGAATAAGGCAAGGTGTTAGTCTGAGTTGGTGGGCAGGGGCTCAAATTGAATTTAGATATGTTATAGAAAATCTGGTTTTTATTCCGAACAATGTGCATCTGAAAAATTGTTATGTACATCAATGATGTTGATTAAGAATATGTAGGTATTTTTAATGCAAATGAAAATGGAAGATGGTTAAAGACTGTATGGTTAAATAGATGCAAAATCTAGGTTATAATATTGATCTTACACAGTGGAGTAAACTATGGAAAGTGAATGTGAAAATAACTAAATCGGTTGCATTTAAAGAGAATCTGTATCCGATGTTTTATATGGATTCTTTTTTATGACTGAATAAGGATGAAACATAAAGATATGAACTTCTTAATATTATAATGTGAAGAAATCTTTATGAATTTCTAAAACCTCTTTGTAATCTGACATAAGTAGAGAAGATTTATATGTAGAAGACTTATTACTTCTGTTTCCTTCCCCTTCTTCCCTATTTCTGTATATCCTGAAAACGAAATAAAATATATTCTTTAAAAAAAAAAAGACCAACAAAGTTTTATTCAGGGTATGAACGTTCGTGTGCATACATACTTTTTCAGGCTAAGAGAGAATGACTAGTCCAGTGGTACTCAGTGGCTCAGTAACCACATGTGGCTATTTGACATGTTACCCATGGCTCTTCTGAGCACTGTTCCCCAATGTAGCACTTGCCAAGTTACAGGAAAGTGCGGCTTGTGGTTGGTAGTTGGTCTCGCCTTGAAACAGCTGCCAATAGATGAATGGGTAAACTGTAAACCTTCCTTAGGTGTACACCTCAAACCAGGGATAACAACAACAAGAACCTTTACTGGCACAGCAAACTAAAGGAAAACAAACAGGAGAAAAATGAAATCCTAATACATACCTCTCCTTTTAGAAACCCAGGATAGAAGTATCTGGCTCTTTTGGCTGACTGTCATAGGGAATGTGGCTCTCCAGAAACTGAGGAGTAAATACTACTGGACTAGTCCAAGATCACCCAGAACATTTCATGAAAGCAGGAATTTGAAAACATATTTCCTCAGCCTTAGTCCAGCATTCTAACCACTACATCACAATGGCTTCTTGGTAAATTTCTAAGTTAAGTGCTGGTTCAATAGAACTTCCATCAATACAAAATCAGATTAGGGAAGTGTTGCGCTCAGGGTTGCCCTCGGGCCCCGTAAATCCAGTCGCCGTGTTGGGAAAATCTTCAAGAAGGAAGCAAGCGCCTCAGAATTGAAAAGACTGGGTGTTACGTCACACTCCAGTGTTACGTCACACCCTGAGCCCGTTTGCGGGGAGGGCGGGTTATAAATTTAAATAAATAAATAAATAAATACTCCAGACACCTTTCTCAGAACAATCACTTTTTCCACTCTCTCTCTGCCTTGTCTGAGCGCTTGTCTCTGAACTCCTCCCCGGCACTCTTCCGCTTCCTCTCTTTTATCCCTCCTCCCCTCCCTTAGAGACACACCCCTCTAGCTATTACAGAGCTCATAGCCTCTTCCAACTGCCCATCACCATGTTCCCCCATCCCTTGGTGCTTCCCCTCTTTATCCCACCTCTCTTTAAATCCCCGTGTCTCTAGCCTGGAGCTGTGCGTGCAGGGGAGTGTCTACTTCCGTCCCGGACGAAGGGACCTATGCTCGCTGCCTCTTCAATTCTGGGGGTAAGGCTGGGACCCTCCAACTGCCTCTTTCTCTCGACCAGGCCCGGGGCTGCTGAGGAGCGTTGTCCGTGCCAGACCATTCCTCCAGCTTCGTCCCTTCCAGGTTCCTCCAGCGTTTCGACTGTCTCTGAGGGAGGGGGTTGGAGACTCACGCTTCTCTGGAACTGCCTCCCATGGCTTGTCTAGTGCCCGGTAGTTTCGGAGAGCCTGGCGTGGGTAGCACCAGTCCCGCCGCAGTGGCCTGCGAGGCCGCGGACGAGCCCGCGGCAGGACAGGAAGTTAGGATTGTTTCCTCTTTTTTAACATTGCTTTACTTGTTACCTAAACTTCAGTGTGTATTCTAGAGACACAGACACATAAAAATATCACCTTGCTGTAGGTAGGACATGTACAATTGTACACATTCTTGTATGCCTGCAAAAACGCTGCCTCTTCTTTAACTCGCATACTGTAAGTCTGAAGATTAAGTCTGCCCCCATATTTTTACTTCCTAGACAATGCCATCAATTGTGTGAAATGTAAAAGTAAAATATTAAACTATTTATTGCAATTCTAATAATTAATTAGAAATAATAAAAACCCCCCACCCCCAGTTTGGAAAAACAGGTTGCTTACCTGTAACTGGTGATCTTCGAGTGGTCATCTGTGCATTCACACCCATGGGATACAGTGCACCAGCGCTGGATCAATCGGCATTGTAGCAAGCTCTAACGGATTTTTGCACCCAGACCTCAGGCTTGCGCAGGAACCCCACCACGCATGCTCAGAGGGGTGGGCACGGACATCCCGCCAGTTCCCTCAAACTGCCACAAATCAACCGCTATAAAAATGTAGAAGCTGAGAGCAGCGGGGAAGGAAGGCGGGTGGTATGAATGCACAGATGACCACTCGAAGATCACCAGTTACAGGTATGCAACCTGTTTATCTTCAACGTGGTCTCTGTGCTTCACACCCATGGGAGATTAGCGAGCAGTGGCCTACCTGGAGGAGGGTGCTGGCAGGTCATTACTGTGAACCCGAAGATAAGATTTGATGTCCCATGTTGATATGAGAGTTCTTGCGGACATCCAGGGTGTAGTGCCTTATGAACGTATTAGGCGTAGCCCAGGTAGTGGCTCTGCAAATGTCCATTAGGGGAACTGCCTGCAGGAAGGCAGTTGAGGCTGCAACAGCTCGAGCTGAGTGAGCCCTGATAGGGCCAGGCAATGGCTGCTTAGCAATAAGGTAACAGAGGCGGATGAGACCTACAATCCACCATGACAAACGCTGAGCCATGATGCGAGTTCCCAGCCTTGCTGGGGCATAGGAAATGAACAGTTGACAGTCACATCTCGTTGGACGGGTTCTGTTTAGGTAGAACAGAAGTGCACGCTTCATATCCAACATGTGGAACAGCCTCTCCTCTGGGGATGTCGGAGCAGGGAAGAAATCTGAGTGTGTGTTGGATTAAATTGCGGATAAACCAGAGTTGTAAAAGGTGCATTCTCAACTTGGCGAAGACAAGAATGGATGTAGTGAACCTGAAAACGGTTGCTGGAACACCCCTGAAAGCGGGGGAAAATACCATTGGAACGCTAAAGGATATTCCATTTGAAGTAAGACAACGGAGAAAGAATACAAAGAACTTGTGCTTTTCCTTCAGACAAACTCAATTGGATATAAATGGCTATTTCCAGAAGTCATCACTTTCAAGATTAAAGTCAAAAAAGAAAAGATAGACTCTGTTCAGAAAGACTCTATTCAGAAAGCTCAAGAATTTCTAAGGGTGCAGCTAGGAAGGCCAGAGGATGGGGAAAAAGAAGGCCAGAGGATGGGGAAAAAGAAGAGGACAGCAAGTTCAGTGGCGAGCTAGAATCTGGTTCTTCCGGAGAGGACTCTCTGTCTGAGCAAGGGGCATCAGCCCCAAAAAGTCCTTACAAGCTGCGGAAGAGAAGGGAAAAGGAGAAGTAAAGGCTGAAGGACTCTGAATTGTGCCTTTGAGACTTTTGTTATGGGATGATTGGCGGTACTGTTGCTAGACAGTTAAATCTAAGTTTTAAAGAAAAAGTGTTATAAAAAGTGTTTGACTCAGTTTATAAAGGGATCAATAATGGGTAGACTTGATGTACCTAAGCTAGTTGTGGGTTATTTACTTCATCCTGTATATGTAGTTTCCCCTCCCTTTTTCTTCTGTTGTAGTTTTTAGAGTGATAAAAAATAATAACAAATCCCCTCCAGGAAAGCGCATATCCAAAGTCCCGAACAGTATCGATGGAGGGGGGAGGGAGCTCCCTCCCCATAGAATTTTAAGTGAATTTATCCAATGAGAGGGGCAAGGAGAAATGCTGATGGCTGATTGAACCAGGCAAAGTACAAACTTAATGAAAGCAATCTTTTGAAGCAACTTCTGCTGAATTTTGAAAGCTTTGAAAACTTTCCTTGAAATATAAGCAATGGCTGGGCGGGCAGAAAAAATGGCAACGGGACCAAGACATTCTCCTGGAACTACAAGATCAACACTTCCGGCTACTAAACCAAAAGTAAACATTGACTTCTCAAACATGTTGGCTAATGCATTGCACCCCCTGCTGGAGCAGATGACTAATACCAACAAGAAGTTGAATGAGATCCAAAAACAGCTTAAAGAGACGAGTTTAAAAACAGAGGAGACAGTAAAAACAGTGAAAAAGGTTGCAGCCAAAGTAAAAGAGACTGATCAAAGACTGGAAGTGATGGAAAAACAAAGATCCTCTGACAAAGACCAACTTTTAAGACTACAAATGAAAAAATCAGCGTATGTTCTGAGATTTCAAGGTGTTCCTGAACAGCAAGATGAGAATCTGAAGGAAATATTAGGTGAAACGTTAGCCCCAGTGACAGGTTTAATGGTGAACACATTGCAAAGCAATCTGGACTTAGTCTATCAGACATATCCAGAATTTATTAAGAAAAAGAACCTGCCTGGGGAGATAGTGGCGAGATTCTCTAAAAGATCAACAAGAGACGTGGTGCTCATGGCCACAAATGGGACTACCTTAAAAATGAATGTTCTTTAAATAAGAGTCTTAAAAGACATTCCATTTGAAATAAGATGGAAGAGGATACAATACAAAAACTTAACCAGCTTCTTGCAGAAAAACTCCATCCCCTACAGATGGATAGTACCCAAAGGATTGGTCTTCAACTACAAAGATAAAAAAGAAAAGATAGACTCTGTTTTAAAAGCGAAGCTGTTCTTGGAACAGCAACAAAGACCAGTGAATAAAAAAGATACAGCAGAGGAACAAGACAGATATTAGTTTAGGCTTATGATCCAGCACAGGAACAAGAGGGGATACATGAGCCATCTTGTTTTAAAATACCCTCATGAAATGGCACGTGAGGTAAAATTAATGTTCAAAACAGAATAAAGATTTTAATAAACTGGCAGGGCATATATAAATATGAGGACTCCAGACAGAGGGGTTGCTGAGGTAAAACTTTTTAATATATATACAGAACCGAGGTTTTGAACAAACAAGAGAGTGTAGCTTAATTTCTGAATTTCACTGGCAGGTTTTTGCTTATTACATTTTTCCGCTATTACACAAAATCTTAAATACAGTTTCTTAGAGGATAGCTTTATTTTAGTGTTTCTAGTTTTCTCCCTTCAGAGATCTAGGTTTTCCCTTTAGATATTATAGCTCTCCAGCAACTCTTGAAGTGTCTAAGCTCTTCCCCTTTATCATGGACCAGGGTTCTCTTCCTAATCCCTTCCTTCTGGCAATAACTTCTTTTCTAGTTTTGCTTGTCTGGGAGTTCTCTCTAACTCCTCAAACCTCTTGACAAATTCCTCTTCTGGTACTATAAGTCTGTATAAAGAAGTGTTGTAGCTTTCTTGACTGAGAATCTGAATTCTCCTTCAAAATAATTTTGACGTATCTTAGACAATATCTTCTCTCTATAGAAGTACTTTTCTGATAATTCCCTGACAGAAATCACTGACTCCCAACGTCTCTTCCCTCAGAAGCCAAACCTTCTGGCCACTGATCCAGATATTAGATTTCAGACAAAGAACCAAAATGTGAATGAATCTTTTATCTCCAGATCAGCTGTTTTATATCCTCTCTAAGCTGATGCTGGCCAATCAGAGAGCAAGTAGAGCAGCCAATCACATAAGTGCTTATCTCCAGGGAAGATTAACTCATACCCTCCCTGACTCTCTGTCCCAAACACCATTTTAAAAAGCCTGCTTTTCTTTGCAGTCCATCACAGTAGAGCTGGCCAAATTAAGAGCTAAGATAGATCCACCCCAAGTTTTGGAACTCTACTTGTTGCCAGCAACTTGCACCAGAGTTAAGGTTGTTTATTTGAAAACAAATAAGTAAAAACTTGTTCCTTTGTCTGATTACTTCTAAAAATGTTTTAAATTTTTTAAAAAAGAAAATGACAGGGGTAGGAAACCTTGGCGAGCATCTTGCAACATCTATTAACGAAGGGAGTTCACCTAAGCCACCTGCATCTTGGCTGTGCAGCCAGCAGCGACAGGGAGGGCACTCCCTTGGTCCTGAGCAACACTCAACTGAACCCCAGCTGCTGTATGGCACTGAGGAATATTGGCTCAGCCACTCTCAGCACAATTCTGGCAAGAGATATTATAAGGTGCCCCCAAAAGTTCTTCTTGCTATTCAAATTTGCTAAAATAAATAAATATTTAAAATGTCAGCATTAGTACCCTTTAAAAGAATAAAAGTTATAGGCTAATTAGGAGACACATACAATTAGATGAGGTTCATTTAGTGTGCTCCAACTACCCAACTGTCTTTTGAAATTACTAAAAATAAATGTACTTTGTTTCCCTATGCAAAGCTGTAAAGATGACACTACCACCCCAGACACGTTTATTTTGGCAGGTTTGTCAGCACCAATAAAGCCTGGCATTTCAAGACCTAAAAGTTTTGCAGAATTGCTTGTTTTAATTTAAATTTTGATTTTGTTGCTCCCCTTTCCCCACTTACAATCTTGTACTGACATTACACATCATTTTATAGAAGTTCAAGATGAAAGTAGTGTGACTTTGCTTTGAAAATACTGACAATTCCAGAATGCAAGCCCCAGAGTCTATAGATACAAGCATCACATTAACAGTCCATGAATTACTGATGAAAAATTCATGCCTCTGTAATAACTTTCATATTGGTTGAAGTCAGATAGAACTGAAAACAGCATATTTAACAGAGAAATCTGCAAATATTCACATAACAGTGATAATCAATTTGAGACATTCTCCCCCCTCCCTGCATTGTGGGTTGTCTAGTATAAGTTTGGTAGAAAAACCTGAAGCCAAAAATGCATAAGGCAGTTAGTTCCCCTTCTGACTTTGCCCTTATCACAATTTTAAATAATCTGTGTAAGGAAGTGGACAGAATAGTTGAGGTCACAAAACTTTAACAATAGTAAAATGAGAACCTACAAAGCAAGAGTCTGTTCCTGCATAAGCAGAAATACAGCAACCAAAAGGAACCATATCTCAACCATAGGTGAGATAAAATATTTATCTGGGAAGTCAATACCTTAGCTCTTTCTTCCTTGCTGCAATTCCGGAAAAATCTTGTCACCAAATGTGTCTCTCTTAATACAATTCAAAAGAAGTAAAGAAAATTGTAACAAAATCCTAACCCTTTAATGAAAGCATGGGTTTAAGGGACCGCCTACTCTTTCACAAACCTATCTGACCACTATGGTCATCTTCTCAGGCCCTGTTTTGGGTGCCTCCATCTTCCAAGATTAGACAGGTAGCAACCCAGGAGAGGGCCTTCTAAGTCATGACACTGAAACTTTAGGCCCCTCCTGTTAGATACGAGACTTGAGGCAGCAGGTGAACACTGATAACAGCTTTATTGAACAGAAGTCAGAAGAACCAGAACGAGACAAACAACAGAGCAACAGGCTCCTTTTTAAACAGTCCGGGCTTGGCAAGCCATGCCCACATGTCAGATAACATCCAATCAGATACTGTACATAAAGACCAATCACTTTGTTTCCCTCCAGAACTTCCCTTGTTCTGATAGGTCGGTTTACAATACCTTGCATCAGATTCAAGCTCAATACATACATACATTCCATTCCATACATAACACCTCCCCGCAGAGCGACTCTCTTGTCCCTTTCTGTTATCATCTTCCACCAGCGAGTAAATACTTTTTTGTTTCATCTGGCATTCCCTCAGTGATCCCTCCTTCCAGGCCTAGGTTTTAATTGTTGGTTTTATAGTATATGTGTTCTATTGTACTTTATGTGTATTTTAGCTTTAAGTGTTTTAAAGATGTTTTTGTTTGGCTTTTAATGCTTTTAAACATATGTTTTATTATGTATATTTTTAATCTATTAGCTGCCTTGGTAGCCATGATCTGGTTAAAAGGCAAGGTATACACTGTGTAAAAAAATGAATAAATAAATAAAATTAATTAAAATGACATCTCTAAATACTACTCTTCCCAAAAGAGAATGTTTAAGAAGTCATCAAACATTTGGTACCACAACAATAAAAACAGCTAACAAACCATTTGTGCGGGTACTAGGGCTGCCAGTCCCCAGGTCCCAGCGGAGATTCCCCCGCTTTTTGAGGGTTCTGCCTGGGGGAAACCCTGCCCTCAAGCAGCCACATCCGGGCACAACATCCCTGATGTGATGACATCACCCAGAAGTGACATCATCATGTTGGGGACATTGTGTGCGACACTCTGGATTGAGGGCAAAACCATAGAATTTTGCCCTTAAACCAGAGTGCCACTGATGTGATGACATCACTTCCGGGTGACATCATCGTGCCAGCGACATCCTGGAATGTCCTCCCAATTCCCCGCCCCCCGGCATGGCAAGGGAACCTGGCAACCCCGGCAGGTACAATTTTCCTGATATACAAAGTGTGAAATGATCACTTCTGTCAAATATTGTGAGAAGATTAATAATAGTACATGTCAAGAAATGACCAGAAAGGCCAAAGTCACATGATATTAAAATGCAGATGAGAGCCTAGACCACATTCAATGGAGCAGCTTCAGAGAGTTTTGCCAGATGCTTTCTTGAAACTGTATATAAATATTCACACATGATAAAGATATGTCATTCAGCATCAATTCCTGCCTGTTCCTTCATAAAGTTTTTAGCCAAGTAGGGCAAAAATAATGCAGTCAATAAAACAATGTTACTCTGGAATGCAGTTCAACAGATTTACATAGCAGAATTAAGAGGAAATGACATTCTTTTTTCATGCTAGAAATACATTAGTATCAAATACCAATCAACTAGATCAAAGAATGCCTGGAATTAAGGCTATCAGGTTCATTGAAGCTTATCTCTTTTTAGTACTCAATTTTCCCCAACAGAGGTACCAATTGTTTCTTGGGTTGGTGTCTAGCCATTTAACCTAGCATACCATTCCTATACATTATTTTCTAAGTGAACAAATTTACTCTTATTTCCCACCTTAAACTTATTTTTAACTTTATTTTATGTATGCTTTTAAAGCCAAGTTATATTTTCAATGTAGTGCTGATGTGGGGGTTAATCACAGCCTATAAGAGACAAGTCATTATATAATTCAACTATATTAAGCCTTTTAAGTACTCTCTCACTGTCCATGCCTTTAAGGTTAGAGATCAATCCATTCTTTCCTTAACAATTGTCCAACCCAATTACAAAGTTATGCATGCTATTTAATTTGGAACTGTTTTGCTACAAAGATTATCATTACTTCAGGTATATATATATTTGGAAAACTACTCTTTATTGTACTGGGGCTGTTTTTGCATGTAGGAATGTATGCTTTATGATTTCAGCTATTCTTTTATGACAAAAGCTGGCTTTTATGGAAAAAATTAAGCAGTACAGTTCTGAACATAGATCTGCATGGTTTGTCATCCACATTTCAGATCCATGGTGGCTATTCTTCAACCACATTCTCCTAGTCTTGAGGGCTTATTGGAGCATTCTGTTTCAAATCCATGGAATTTGCTTTTAACTAAATGTATTCAGGTGTACTTAAAACAAATTCTCTTTGCAGCACTGTCAACTTATGCCTAATGGAAAAATACTGGCCTGGACCCAAACCATGGGTGGCACTGTGCTCACAGAACATGGTTTTCTTGCTTGCTTGTAATCCCCCCAGAAATTGCTTCCTTGGAGCCTAAGAAGACATAGGATGAGGTGCAGTACGAAAGGGTAGAAATAGCGTCAGCTTGCCATCGACATTGAATCTATGCCATCATACCCTCTTGAGACTGATCTGCTTAGTTATTCAGATGTCAGACCACATCTTTGTGTTCTAGACAAACTTTTTATTTATTAAATCTTCTATATACTAAAAAAATGTCAGAGGCTGCATTAGTGGCAAGTCAACAGAGAATATTAGTCTAGCAATTTGTTATTTCAACTAAGAGTTGTAGATAGATAAATTGACTCATCTCATGATACACGAGTATGCAGGCAGAAAGGTATGCCTTTGCATTCTATGTGTATGACAATTCAAGAATGTCACCTTTCAGTTTACTCTTTGATGCTAGAGATAATTAATTTCTACACCTGCCTACCTGACATTACATCATATGCTTGAAAATATTCTTTACAATAATAAAGCAAAATGAGAATACTTTCATATGCTACATATATAGAGTCTATTAAACTATTTCAGAGAACTCAGACCAAGCGTGATCCGCCTGGAGAAGGAAATGGCAACCCACTCCAGTACTTTTGCCAAGAAAACCCCATGGACAGTATCAAAAGGCTAAAAGATATGACACCGGAAGATGAGCCCCTCAGGTCGGAAGGTGTCCAATATGCTACTGAGGAAGAGCAGAGGGCAAGTACAAGTAACCCAGAAAGAGTGAAGCGGCTGGGCCAAAGCCGAAAGGACGCTCAGTTGTGGATGTGTCTGATGGTGAAAGGAAAGTCCGATGCTGCAAAGAACAATACTACATAGGAACCTGGAATGTAAGATCTATGACTCAAGGTAAGCTTGACGTGGTCAAAAATGAGATGGCAAGACTGAACATCGATATTTTAGGAATCAGTGAACTAAAGTGGACAGGAATGGGCGAATTTAACTCAGAAGACCATTATATCTACTACTGTGGCCAGGAATCTCGTAGAAAAAATGGTGTGGCCTTTATAGTCAACAAGAGAGTGCAAAAGTCAGTACTGGGATACAATCTCAAAAATGACAGAATGATTTCTGTCCGATTCCAAGGTAAACCATTCAACATCACAGTAATCCAAGTCTATGCCCCAACCAGTGATGCAGAAGTGGCTGATGTGGACCGGAGTGCAAAAGGCAGTACTGGGATACAATCTCAAAAATGACAGAATGATTTCTGTCCGATTCCAAGGCAAACCATTCAACATCACAGTAATTCAAGTGTATGCCCCAACCACTGATGCAGAAGAGGCTGAAGTGGACCGGTTCTATGAAGACCTACAACACCTCCTAGAACTAACACCAAAAAATGATGTCCTCATCATCATAGGGGACTGGAATGCTAAAGTAGGAAGTCAAAAGGTAACTGGAATAACAGACAAGTTTGGCCTTGGAAAGCAAAATGAAGCAGGGCAAAGGTTAACAGAGTTTTGTCAAGAGAACACACTGGTCATAGCGAACACCCTTTTCCAACAACCTAAGAGGCGACTCTACACATGGACATCACCAGATGGGCAACACCGAAATCAGATTGACTATATAATTTGCAGTCAAAGATGGAGAAGCTCTATCCAGTCAGTAAAAACAAGACCTGGAGCTGACTGTGGTTCAGATCATGAGCTACTCATTGCAAAATTCAGACTTAAACTGAAGAAAATTGGGAAAACCACGAGGCCATTCAGGTTTGACCTAGATCGCATCCCTGATGAATATACAGTAGAGGTGAAGAATAGATTCAAGGGTCTGGATTTGATAGATAGAGTGCCTGAAGAACTATGGACAGAGGTTCGTGACATCGTACAGGAGGCAGCAATCACCACCATCCCAAAGAAAAAGAAATGTAAGAAAGCAAAGTGGCTTTCTGATGAGGCTTTACAAATAGCAGAGGAAAGAAGGAAAGCGAAAGGCAAAGGCGAAAAGGAAAGATTTACCCAACTGAACGCAGATTTCCAGAGAACAGCAAGGAGAGATAAGGAGGCCTTCCTGAATGAACAGTGCAAAGTAATAGAAGAAAACAATAGAATGGGAAGGACTAGAGATCTCTTCAAGAAAGTTGGAGAAATCAAGGGAGCGTTCCATGCAAAGCTGGCCATGATAAAGGACAAAAACGGTAGGGACCTAACAGAAGCAGAAGAGATTAGGAAAAGATGGCAAGAATACACAGAAGAACTATACAAGAAAGACCTCGATGTCCTTGACAACCACGACGGTATAATCACTGACCTCGAGCCAGACATCCTGGAATGTGAAGTTAAATGGGCCTTAGAAAGCATTGCTAACAACAAAGCTAGTGGAGGTGATGGTATTCCAGCTGAGCTATTCAAAGTCTTAGAAGATGATGCTGTTAAAGTGCTGCACTCCATTTGCCAGCAAATTTGGAAAACGCAACAGTGGCCACAGGATTGGAAAAGATCAGTATACATTCCAATCCCAAAGAAGGGCAATGCCAAGGAATGTTCAAACTATCGCACAATTGCACTCATATCACACGCTAGCAAGGTCATGCTCAAGATCCTACAAGCTAGGCTTCAACAGTACGTGGATAGAGAACTGCCAGAAGTACAAGCTGGGTTTCGAAGAGGTAGAGGAACTAGAGATCAAATTGCCAACATTCGCTGGATTATGGAGAAAGCAAGAGAGTACCAGAAAAATATCTACTTCTGCTTCATTGACTATGCTAAAGCTTTTGACTGTGTGGATCACAACAAACTATGGCAGGTCCTTAAAGAGATGGGAGTACCAGACCACCTCACATGTCTCTTGAGAAACCTGTATAAGGGCCAAGAAGCGACAGTTAGAACCGGATATGGAACAACTGATTGGTTCAGCATAGGAAAAGGAGTACGACAAGGATGTATATTGTCACCTTGCTTATTTAATATATATGCAGAGTACATCATGCGAAATGCTGGCCTGGATGAATCACAAGCGGGAATTAAGATTGCTGGGGAAAAGATCAACAACCTCAGATATGCAGACGATACCACTCTAATGGCAGAAAGTGAAGAGGACCTAAAGAGCCTCTTGCTCAGGGTAAAAGAGGAGAGCGCAAAAGTGGGCTTGAAGCTCAACATCAAAAAAACTAAGATCATGGCATCCGGCCCCATCACTCCTTGGCAAATAGAAGGGGAAGTCGTGGAAGTAGTGACAGACTTCACGTTCCTGGGATCCCAAATCACCGCAGACTGTGACTGCAGCCATGAAATTAAAAGACACCTGCTACTTGGGAGGAAAGCGATGGCGAACCTAAACAGCATGATAAAAAGTAGAGACATCACCCTGCCAACAAAAATACGCATGGTCCAAGCAATGGTATTCCCAATAGTCATGTATGGCTGTGAGAGTTGGACTATAAGGAAGGCCGAGCGCCGAAGAATAGATTCTTTTGAACTATGGTGCTGGAGAAGACTCTTGAGAGTCCCTTGGACTGCAAGAAGATCAAATCAGTCAATCCTAAAAGAAATCAACCCTGACTGTTCCCTGGAAGGCCAGATAATGAAAACGAAGCTCAAATACTTTGGCCACCAAATGAGAAGGGAGCACTCACTGGAGAAGACCCTGATGCTGGGAAAGATTGAAGGTCAAAGAAGACGGGGACGGCAAAGGATGAGATGGTTGGACAGTGTCATCGAGGCAACGAACATGAAACTGAGCAAACTTCAGAGGACAGCAGAAGACAGGAGGGCCTGGCGGGATCTAGTCCATGGGGTCGCGAAGAGTCGGACTCGACTGTGCGACTGAACAACAACAAACTATTTCACTTGAAAAATACACTGTGTCAGTGCCACATTTGCAATAATTCTTGTGCAGCTTCTTCTACCACCACCACATCTGTGTAAGAATTAAGCAGATTTTTATAAAAGGTACACTCATAGAAGTAGGTTGTGCTTCTAAACTCATTGTACCAAAGCGGGTTAGCCCTGATAGTCCTGACCCACAGTTTGAGAACCATTAATCTAAAGGGATTCAAATTATTCTTCATAATAAATACAATGTAAAGGAATTTTTTAAAAATAACTTGTCTTAGCAGTCTTGTATACTTTTTATTTTCTTCCCTGTGAAATAACATTGGTGTCTCTGTGTATAGACTGAGGACTAGCAGAAACAAATATATGCATAAATGTTATTTCAGATTTAGTAACAAGCAACATTTCACCATCGCATTTGTATTAATAAGGCTTGTACTGGCAGACAAGTAAAGAATGGATCTGAAGTGTGACTGAACAGGCCTTTTTATCTTTGAGTAAACTATGCATACAAGACTAATGCCATCAACATTTATGTAGGGGCATACTTTAGCAATGGCTTCCAACCATGTTATGATGATGATCTGTGTATTCTCTGCTGTCAGTACCTCTGTTGAGCTCATCCAAGAATAACATGTTCAACACCTTCCTCTCCCAACACTTTTTTAACCACAGCTCTATCACTGTTCTTCTTAGCTGCTGTGACGACACTCAGTTAATTGAAACCTAAGAGCTCATAGCTGGGAGGGTGGGAGAGATGTGTGACTGCACAGAGGACCACTTGAACATCATTGGCATAGGAGTAGTACATTAATGTACAAATAATTAAAGTTCATTAATGATTTGGAGTTGGGAGTAAGCAGTGAAGTGGCTAGCTTTGTGGATGATACGAAGTTGTTCAGGGTGGTGAAAACCAGTGAGGATTGTGAGGCACTCCAAAGGGATCTGTCAAGGATGGGCAAGTGGGCGTCAACATGGCAAATGGGGTTCAATGTGGCCAAGTGCAAGGTGATGCACATTGGAGCCAAAAATCCTAAATATACATACACATTGATGGGGTCTGAACTAGCAGAGACTGATCAAGAGAGAGATCTTGGAGTTGTAGTAGATAACTCACTGAAGTTGTCGAGACAGTGTGTGACTGCAATAAAAAAGGCCAATGTTATGCTGGGGATTATTAGGAAGGGTATTGAAAACAGATCAGCCAATATCACAATGCCTCTATATAAATCAATGGTGCGACCTCATTTGGAATACTGTGTGCAGTTCTGGTCACCACACCTTAAAAAGGATATTATAGCTTTGGAAAAAGTGCAGAAAAGGGCCACTCGAATGATAAAAGGGTTGGAACACTTTCCCTATGAGTAAAGGTTAACGCGCTTGGGGCTCTTTAGCTTGGAGAAACGATGACTGAGGGGTGACATGATTGAGGTTTATAAGATTATGCATGGGAAAGAGCAGGTAAGGAAAGAGGTACTTTTCTCCCTTTCTCACAATATAAGAACTCATGGGCACTCCATGAAATTGCTGAGCCGTCGGGTTAGAACGGATAAAAGGAAGTACTTCTTCACCCAAAGAGTGATTAACACTTGGAATTCACTGCCACAGGAAGTGGTGGTGGCTACAAGCATGGACAGCTTCAAAAGGGAATTAGATAAGCATATGGAGCAGAGGTCCATCAGTGGCTATTAGCCACAAGGTATAGATAGGAGCTCTGGGGCAAGTGATGCTCTGTCTTCTTGGTTCTTTGGGGGGGTGGTCAACAGTGGGAGGGCTTCTAATGTCCTGGCCCCACTGGTGGACCTCCTGATGGCACCTAGTATTTCTGGCCACTGTGTGACACAGACTGTTGGACTGGATGGGCCTTTTGTGTGTGTGGGGACAGGGAGGGGGAGCACTCTTTCCTCAGCTTTCCCTTCACTGCCATAAGGAATAGGATACAGTTATGCAGCCTATAGAAGAGAAAGGAGGGAGGGATGTGAGCCTGCACAGAAGACCACTAGATGAACAATGCTTACAGATAAGTGCAACCCTGTTTTCAATGTCATGGCCTCTGTGCAGTTCTACATAGGGTTGCCAAGTCCAAATTCGGAAATATCTGAGGACTTTGGGGGCAGAGCCAGGAGACTTTGAGGGTGGAGTCAGGAGACTTTTGTGATGTCACTTCCTGTGACGTCACTTCCGGGTCAAATGTCAAGTGATGTCACTTCCCCTACCGATGATGTCACCTCCAGTACACTGCACCAACCCCCCACCTAGCTAAGCATCATACCAGCAACTACCTCCTTAAAATCATTTCTCTGAAATGAACTTACTTGGAAGCCTGAGGCAACTCTAACTTTCAGGTTCAGCTTCTTTCTATGTAGGATTTATATATATGTAACAGCACCACTTGTATCAAAGCTGTCAAAATAAACAAAAAAACCTGTTCAATATTTGCTTCTCATCATTTCTGCCTCCTGTGTTTGCATATGTTGGTGGTGTGTATTTCAAGTGGGCTTCCTGTCAAATTTCATATTATATCAATACACTGCATCAATCCTTTCCATCATGCAGGGGTCAGGCCAGGGTATGTGGACTCTGATATGACCACATTGGGCACTTCTTATGATTTTAAATAAGACTGATTTTGCAAATTCCCTTAACAGAAGTTAGTTACGCTTTGGCTGATACAAGACCCTGAGAAGGTGTTCTTGCTCCGTAAATTTAATGTGTCAGTAGGCCATAAGGGTTCTACTGCACTATTTTTTTTTAAATATGCAAGCCTATGCCTGAGCTACAGGATGTAGCCGCTGACGTCACAAGGGGAGAAATGTAAACAAGGTGGCCCAGCGCTTCTGCTCACCTTCATTCATTTAAAAAAAAGGAAAATGAATGCAATGGAGCCATTGAGAAGGAGCGCGGAGACGGGCAGCTGTGGGTGGGGCTTGCTGCCACCACCATTTCTGCCCACTCCTGGGCTGCCGGAGCAGTGCTCCGGCATGCTCTGGGCCCAAATGACTCCTGGGATTGAGTACGTGACTATGAGACCAAACAGTAAGCTGTTTCCATTTATCATCATAAGACTTACAGGTGGAGGGCCTATGTGAAGCAGAAAGCACTCCTGCCACTCTCGCATTCAGGACTGATGAGGGTTTGTCAACCAAGCTGTCAGTCGTAGGGCACTGGCCCCTGGGTGGTGAATGAGCTCTATGTGCAACAGGTCCTTGTTTTGAGGGGGAGAGATGTAATTTTTTTGCCAATTTCTGTAGCAAGGGAAACCATATTTGCCTGAGCCAAAGTGCTGTTATGATTATGCAGAATGTTCTGTCTCCGTGTAGTTCCACTTGCCTGCCTGGTGCAAAGGTAGCGGACATTACACATGTTTTAGATAAGAACAGAAGAACATAAGAGATGCCAATGTTGGATCAGGCCAAAGGCCCATCCAGTCCAACACTCTGTATCCCACAGTGGCCAGAAATACCAGTGCCATCAGGAGGTCCACCAGTGGGGCCAGGACATTAGAAGCCCTCCCACTGTTGACCCCCCCCAAGCACCAAGATGACAGAGCATCACTTGCCCCAGAGTCCCTATCTATACCTTGTGGCTAATAGCCACTGATGGACCTCTGCTCCATATGCTTATCTAATTCCCTTTTGAAGCCGTCCATGCTTGTAGCTGCCACCACTTCCTGTGGCAGTGAATTCCAAGTGTTAATCACTCTTTGGGTGAAGAAGTACTTCCTTTTATCCGTTCTAACCCGACCGCTCAGCAATTTCATGGAGTGCCCACGGGTTCTTGTATTGTGAGAAAGGGAGAAAAGTACCTCTTTCTCTACCTGCTCTTTCCCATGCATAATCTTATAAACCTCGATCATGTCACCCCTCAGTCGTCTTTTCTCCAAGCTAAAGAGCCCTAAGCGCCTTAACCGTTCCTCATAGGGAAAGTGTTCCAACCCTTTTATCATTCGAGTTGCTCTTTTCTGCACTTTTTCCAAAGCTATAATATCCTTTTTAAGGTGTGGTGACCAGAATTGCACACAGTATTCCAGATGAGGTCGCACCATTGATTTATATAGGGGCATTATGATATTGGCTGATCTGTTTACAATACCCTTCCTAATAATCCCCAGCATAGCATTGGCCTTCTTTATTGCAGTCACACACTGTCTCGACATTTTCAGTGAGTTATCTACTACAACTCCAAGATCTCTCTCTTGATCTGTCTCTGCCAGTTCAGACCCCATCAATGTGTATTTATATTTAGGATTTTTGGCTCCAATGTGCATCACCTTGCACTTGGCCACATTGAACCCCATTTGCCATGTTGACGCCCACTTGCCCATCTTTGACAGATCCCTTTGGAGTGCCTCACAATCCTCACTGGTTTTCACCACCCTGAACAACTTCGTGTCATCTGCAAATTTAGCCACTTCACTGCTTACTCCCAACTCCAAATCATTAATGAACAAGTTAAAAAGCAGTGGACCAAGTACTGATCCCTGTGGTACCCCACTGCTTACCCCCCTCCACTGGGAGAACTGCCCATTTATACTCACTCTCTGTTTTCTATTAATTAGCCAGTTTTTGATCCATAAAAGGACTTGTCCTTTTATCCCATGATTTTTGAGCTTGCTTAGGAGCCTTTGATGAGGAACTTTATTAAAAGCTTTCTGGAAGTCAAGGTAAACAATATCTATTGGATCCCCCTTGTCCACATGTTTGTTCACCCCCTCAAAGAACATTAACAGGTTAGTGAGACAAGATCTTCCCTTACAGAACCCATGCTGAGTCTGCCTCAATAGGTTTTGTTCATCTATGTGCCTACTAATTCTTTCCTTAATAATGGTTTCCACCAAAGTACCCGGTATCGACGTCAGACTGACTGGCCTGTAATTTCCCGGATCTCATCTGGAACCCTTTTTAAAGGTGGGAGTGACATTTGCTACCTTCCAGTCCTCAGGAATGGAGGCAGAATTTAAGGAAACATTACATATTTTTGTCACGAGATCCACAAGTTCACATTTGAGTTCTTTCAGAACTCTCGGATGTATGCCATCTGGGCCTGGTGATTTATCAGTTTTTAAGTTGTCTATCAGTCTTAGGAGTACTTCCTTTTATCCGTTCAAAATCCGTTAAGATTTTGATGGACTCTTTCTGTGGCTTGGAATAGCCCATCTACTCCTGATGATGTTTCTCTCAATTGCTTTCAGTACAGATTTCACTTCACTTTCTAAAATTGTTGGTTTTTCTTCAAAAGATTCATCTTTGAAGGAATTTGTCACCCTTTCATCACTTTTAAATAGTTATTCAGTGCATTGTTTGTATCTGTTCTTTATTTTGTCCAGTTAATGTATTTCCGTGTTGATCTTTCAGCATGCCTAACCATGCTTAAAATTTCCCTTTGATGTCTTGGATCTTGTGGAACAGATCTCTTGTTCTTCTTTTTGTTGTTCTCTGCTATTTCTTGACCCTGGTTATTATAGTAGTTCTCTTTATCTCTATGTTTGAGTTGCTGAAATGTTGCATTTAGGTTTCTGATTATGTTTTGCTTCTTGTCTGTCTTGAGTAATTTTAAGAGTTTCATCAGTCATCCATCCAGGCTTTTTGTTTCTGCTGGCTACAGGTATACTCTTTGCACGTTCTTCCTTGATAATATCTGTGGTTTCAACCCATAGTTCTAGTTCACATTTACTTGAATTTAGCAATACAAATCTGTTCTTTACATGGTCTTTAAACTCCTCAGGAAAGTTGTTTAAATTGTATTTTGGCACTATGAATGCTTTGGTATTTTTCTTCAGATTTATTCTATTTTTGATATTAACAATTCATGGTCTGCACCACATTTGGCTCCTGATCTTGTTTTAGCAGAGATAATAGAGCTTCTCCTTCTGCAGGGAGGGTTCTTTTAATCTTTCCAGTATTCACATTATCATATGCATGCACTATCTAGATATTTACATGCAGTTTTTAGAAACAGTGAGTACCTAAAAAGATAAGCAAATAAAAACAAAATCTGCTGATGTATATATAGTTAACCGAAGTGAATTGTGAAATACTCTAAATCACATGCAAATATATTATGTTATTACTCTAAGCAACCTGTGTACCTAAAGCAAAACAACAGTGCCAAAACCCCATCATCTAAATCACCCCACTTCTTTCATCCTTGATATTTTAGCATATCGTTTAACACAAACGATTAGTTTAATTTGTGTACATACCTAAAATCCTGACTAAAAGCAATAAATTCTGAGTTATTTACTATAATCATGAGATACTTCTATCATCTGTTAAAGGTGAGGTGGCACAATAGGAAAAAGTACTGAAAACAGTTTTAGAGTACACAAAAGGACATTATACTTTAATTACATTATATAGTGTAATTTGTTTTCTATGGAAATTCTCTCTGAGATTTTCACAGTAACATTCAAGAATCCATGCTCTGTATAGTTTTTTCTAAGCCTAATTCCACACACATACATAAACCTTTATTGGCATAACACAGCAACAGAAAGGGCAGTGAACCAGTTAGAAAAATAAATAAACAAATTAATAGATCATGGCAAATTACACCAAGCTGCCCCAACAACAGATCATTTAGAAGCTTCTCGTAAATAATATACTCTGTTAAAAATATAACAATTCTTATGGGAAGAGAAAAGGTCGCGAATTAATGGTAATGTATTGCATAGACCTGCAAAGTTGGGTGGCTTGGATCTTCCTCTTTTGAAAGCTTACCATCAGGCTGCAATTCTGTCTCAAATGATCCAGTTGCAATATGAGAATGAGCAACAGCAATGGAGGCAAATTGAACTGACATACACGGCCCCCTATAGCCTTCAGGAAATAGCATGAATCAAACCGACTTCTAGACCTAGATCAGTTAAGGAGAATTTTTTATTGGCGACTGCCATCTCAACATGGGACAAAAACAAGAATCTTCTTCCCCAAGGGGTATCGCAATTGGCCACATTCACATGCCAAGATTGGTTTCGGCCAGGGTTACATCCACAGACCTTCGAAGATTGGAAAATGGCTGGATTCAGGCGACCCATTGACTTAATGGACAAAAGTACTATAAGGGACAAGCAATATTTTGATCTGAAATTAGGGAAGCAAACTCCATGGTTTCAATATTTACAGTTAAAAAGCCTCACAGAACACCTCTCAGATTTAGGCATCTTCCAAAGAGAATTAACAAACTTTGAAAAAATTATCAAGCTGTATCCGTGCACACCGAAAGGAATTCTGCCTAAACTATATAATGCAATCATCTTGGAAGAATGTCTTCCAAAACTTAAATCGCAACATAGGTGGGAGGAGGACCTGACGGTACTTTGGGATGAGATGGACTGGGGTACCGTTTGGTCCTCTCCAGCCAATAATTCTAATGTGCTTAATATTCGGCTACAATTTTTTAAACTCTGCTCCAGGTGGTACTTAACTCCTTATCAGTTACACAAGTTCAATAGAAACAACGATCCGCAGTGTTGGAAGGGATGTGGGCAAGTCGGCTCCTACTTGCATTGCTGGTGGGACTGCCCGAGTGTAGGCAAATTCTGGGAAGGGGTTCATAAACAGATCGAGGAAATAACCTTGATCAACTTGAATTTCAAACCCGAAATTTTTCTATTAAACCATTGGGATACTGATATAAATGTTAGAAACAAGGAAATAGTTTCTTTACTTCTAGCCTCGGCGCGTCTGACAATAGCCTCATGTTGGAAATCACCTCTATCTCCTTCTTTATCCGCTTGGCATGAGAAAGTGTGGGAACAATTCGTGATGGCTAAGGTTACTGATAAGGTTTATAGAGCACAACACTCCCAGTCCTCCCTTTCCAAATTTGAATCAACCTGGTTCCCAATATTCTCATTTTTACTACACATGATATACTACCTGAAAACTCACATTATCATAAATGGTTACTGTTGTGAGGCGCTATCACAACAGTTTGTTGGGAAAGCTCAATATCTGTTTTCCTTGCTTAATTAATTCTGTAGACTTAAAGCCACTGATGTTATACTGAATTGTAGAAGATCTCTTAATTGAAATGTTAAGATTCTCTTTGATTCTGATGAAATTTTGGAATGTTGTTGAGATGCACCTCTATGTTATTGTATCTTGATAAATGACTTTTGTGACAATTAATAAATAAATTGCAAAAATATAACAGTTCTAAAAAACACACGGGGATTAAGATTTGTACGCCCTTACCCTAAGCTTCCAGACATAGGCTAAGAATTCGGCAACAGACAAAGTAAGTGCTGAAAACTTATCAGACAATAAAATTTTAAGATCTTTGTCAGTCGGATTCCTTGTGGTAGGTAAATGGGGGCTAATCAGATGGCTACGCATAATAGAATATTGGGGACAGCGTAGAAGAATATGAGCAACTGAATCAGGTTCACTATAGAGGCAATTGCAGGTTCTGTCCCTATAGGGGATACCCCTATATCTGCCTAAAACCACAGCGGAAGGGAAAAGATTGAATCTCGCTAACATAAAAACCCGCCAATAAAGTGGGATTTTTAGATTAGAGATGTACTGAGCCATAGAGGTTTTTTGGGGGGAAAGGTCAAGTGAGCTTGGGGAGCAGACTCCATAGCTCCTGGCATTAATTGTTTGGGCTTCCATATCCCAAATCCTCATCATCATCACCTGCAAAATAGCTGTTTCACCACCATTATACAAAGAAGCCAAATCGATTCCCATAGTTTTGATTTTCTGCACTATAGTTTGTGACCAAGTGGAAATATATGGGTCAGCCAAAAGCTGAACCATAAGGCTGTCGGGGGGAGAACTAAAATGCAAATGCAACCTATATTTGATAGTGGTGATCCAAGCCCGAGATTCAATAAGGTGGGCACCTAGCTCTGCACAAAGAGAAAAATAAGATACAGAGTTAGGCAAACCTAAAATCCTATGAAAAAAGTTAGCACTTATTAGTTCTACTTTTTATTGAAGTTTTTGATCCATATGGGAACCCCATACACTAAACCAGAGATAACAGTCGCCTGAAAGATCTGGAGAGCTGCCAGGACAAATTGATTACCTTTTAAATAAAAAGCGAGTTCAAGCTGCAATCTTATTCCTAGCTAAGCTAAGGGCATGATCTCTATGGGGGCACCAACTTAAGTTGTATGGAACAAAACTCCCAAGTATCTGAATGATTTGACCTGTTCTATTTCTTTTCTTTCTATTCTCCACTGATTACATTTCCAAGCTTTGGAAAAGACCGATATTTTTGTTTTATCAAAATTAATAGAGAGGGAATTCTGGCTACAATAAGAGTTAAACTCTAATAAAAGGCGCGTAAGTCCAATCCTAGTAAAAGAGAGAATGGCCGCATCATCTGCATAAAGTAAAATGGGAACTGCAGAGGAGTTCAGTTTGGGAAAATGACCATCAATTTTAACTAAACACTGTGGGAGGTCAGAGATAAAAAGGTTAAAAAGGGAAGGGGCAAGTACACATCCTTGTTTAACCCCCTTTGTTACAAGAATTTTCTGAGTAAGAGACCCACTCCTATCAAATCGAATCTGACAATAGTTAGCCGAATGTAATTTACGAATCAAAAACAAAAGACATTGATCCAATCCCAATTTATAAAGTTTGTCCCACAACAAAGATCTATTAACTGAATCAAAGGCTTTGCGTAGGTCAATAAAAGCTGAGTATAGCTTGCCACCTAAGTGGTGAGAATACTTCTCAGCTAAAAAGGCTAAGATAGTACAGTGGTCTAAGGTAGAATGGTTAGCCGTGAAACCAGTCTGCTCTCTTCCTGGAAGATTATGATCGACCATCCATTTAGATAATTTGTTGAGAAGATGTTTGGCATAGAGCTTCCTTAAAATGGAAAGTAAGCTAATAGGTCTATAATTAACTATGTTATTAGGGTCACCTTTTTAAAAAAAGGGAACTATTATAGAGTTCAACCAGAAATCCGGTAGAACACCATACTTGTCGATCAATGTAAAGAGATGAGCTAAAGAGTGCAACCACCAATCAATGCTATCCTTTAAAATCTCGGCTGGAATTCCGTCTGAGCCTGGAGCCTTGTTAGATTTAAGAGAAATAATAAGATCAGTTATTTCTTCATGTGAGACTGGAGGCCAATTGGGAATGTCCGATGGCATTGAATTAAGGTTAATCGAGGGAGAAACAGAGGGCTCATTGAATAAATAATTATAATAGGAGTGCCATCTGGCTGCAGGTATAGTGTAAATAGAATTGGCTCCAGTTGGATAATTTAGTCTGCCTACCAGCGACCAGAAAGCTCTACCATCATTAGTTTGGACAGCATTAAAAAGTTGAGACCATTTCTTGGAATAGAAAGAGTGCTTTTTTGAGCCAGTAATAAGCAACATTCTCTTTTGAGCTTATAGTATAAGGCAGGGATCCATGGGGGGGAACCCCTCTGTAACTGTTGAAAACACTGGCGTAATTTACTTTTAATAAGCCAGCATTCAGTATCAAACCAAGAATTTAGGGAATCATTCTGAATATTGGGTTTGATTGATTTAGCATAAGAGGAGAGATTATCAATTATAGAATTATAAGCTATAAATGCATCTTCCAGTGAACTAGTGTTAGTGAGATTACACTTTAGAGTTCAGAGCCCTGCGAGCTAGACATCCAGGAGCGAATCTGCGCCAAGGAAGATGCAGAACAGCTTTTTTTTTTTTGCTGAAATAAGTTAAATTCAGAGTTACAAGTTGGGCTCTGCCTAATTCTACTCTTACTTGTCAATTGTCTGAGAACTGACACAGAAAATGCTAGCAGAGTAACCAAAGATCATAATTTCTTGATTCAGAGTAACAATTTGTGTGGCCCACAATGCTTGGATAATATAATGAATCTGTAGTGTATTCAGATGCTGCCCTGAATGCATGGGGATGAAGTGTGAATCATCCCATAGAGAAGCTATGCTAAGCTCCAGACGTCAACTAGGATTCGCGCCGAAAGTATTATGTCCAATCACATTTGAACTGTCTGTGGTGGGAACGTTTGTGATTGGGCTATTATGCGAACAACCTGATAGGTTGGAACTTGTATAGTAGGTGTGGCTACATTAGCCCGGAATGTTTAAATACCGAGCAGCTGAAATGGACAAGCTGTTCGGGCTATGAGGAGTTGTACCGTGTTGGAGAAGTTGATTATCGAGCTGAATAAACCTGAGTTTTGCTGAAA
The DNA here is from genome assembly GCF_001447785.1 of Gekko japonicus. Lineage (NCBI taxonomy): Eukaryota > Metazoa > Chordata > Lepidosauria > Squamata > Gekkonidae > Gekko > Gekko japonicus. Next base: position 245,179 of record NW_015177016.1, on the reverse strand, counting down.
TCACTCTCTGACTCATTGTTAAGCGCTGGACTTAACAGAATCAAATGTAATTTTCCCTCAGAAATTCTCTAGCTTAGAATGCAGAATAATATTCTGCCCATGTTCAGTTAGCATTCAGGCTGACCAAACTGCTTTGTAGAGTAGGCTCCTCCAAACCAAAAGCTCTCAAATACCAAAGCCTTTTCTTTCAATGAAATTCTTATTCCTCCATGGATGTCAAGGCAGTGCACATTGATCCTCCCTTTCCCTATGTGCTTAACTGAAGTATCCAGATAATTTTGGTCAATATGAGAAAGAAGAGAGCTCTGAAGCCCAAATATCTCTGGAGATTCTTCTCTCAGGTAACTCTCCTGCCGTCCTGCCAGAAGAATGCACTGAGACTGCAGATCTCTCTATGAGGATTGCTTCAATGAAATGATCTTGTACCCTGGGTCTAATTCCTTGGTGTCTTTTGGAGCCCAAAGGTTACAGACCCAAAATGAGTCTTGGTTTTTGAGTACATTTGTTCTCACTCTTCTGCATCTTTGGAAATTTGATGAGATGTGACTCTGAAATGTTCGAGAAAAGGAGAGGGAAGGGTCTGTAAGCTCTCTTGCCCTTTGGGGATTTCTTAGTATTCCTACAATAAGCTTTCAACTCAGTTCGAAACATTCACAGTGAAGGGCCTGCCCATTAAAGGCACAGAGGGGCTCAGAACAGCATGGAGAGTTGGTTCCTTTACCAGGGCTATATGCCCACACGAATGGTCTGTGTTATCTGCCATTTTACAATGAAAATGAAATCTCACTTGTGTACTTCTCTGCAACAGTCAATGCACTGGTTGTTATTAGAGTGCAACTAAAGCGGAGAAATAACTTTCAATTGTATTTCAATTAGCTTACCTGCTCAACATTTTTGCACGTGTTCAGCAGACTCACATGTCCAGAGTCTGGTTTTATATATCCAGCCAAAGAAGAGCATCTCAGGAAAACAACTGTTTTATTTGTAAGACCATCCAAGCTTTACAAGCTCAACAAATATGTATTCTGAATCAGATAATTATGAATTTTGGCTGCATCACTACATTTGAGTTTGCTATCTATTTAAATGTTAAAACATGAACCATTCTGTTTAAGATCCACAATATAGCAGGAGTTCTTAAAATGATCCCTACCCTTCTAAGCTACTTACAATGAAAATTAATTTCAGACAAAAACCTGAAATCTGTCATGAAGACTGTGACAGATGTAAAGAAAGCTCTATTTGCAGTTTCTGGAATATCATTTCCCCTCCCTGTGCTGGTTTTGAAACATCAGAAAACAAAAGCTCATTTCCTATGCTGTTGCTTGTTTCCTTATGAAAGCAGAAATCGTCAAATGTTAGGAATTATTTTTCAGCATACATTCCTTGTTTATCACTTTTCCCCACCATATCTATTTTTTAGTAACTGATTAGTCTCCCTGGGATCTAGATACATTTCTGATATGCTTGGCTGTTTACTGTTTTGACACATGCATTCATACACATATTACCTATGCATAAATGTAAGCAAACACCACGTATTTTTGCCTGTATATATGTTCTTAATATTGTACTGAAACACACATGCAAAACAAAAACGTATACATGCACTCATATATACGGAAATCCAATGGGAACCCCATAGGGAAATGTGTAGGTTATTGTTACAATATCTGTCATCCATGTAAGAGAAACAGAAATGAGATGGGCATTAAATTTGCATACAGCCTGAAGCACAGAGGTTCCTGTATGTGGAGAGTTGATGGGCATATCTGGCAGGAAGATCCTGTCAGGATTAACTCAGAAAAACACCCCCAAGGAGATAATTTGAAGACATTGTGAGAATTTGCTTCAGTACATGAAAATAAACTTGAAGTCCACAGCAGAGTATATATAACAAAAGTTAGCATAAATGCTATGACACATTCCAGGGGATAATCTATTTCAGTTAATTAACACTGAGCTTAATATTGTTAGAAGCAGATTCCATTTAAGGTTTGATTTAGGTCTCTTGGCATTTACACAGACTCAGAAAAACAAGGCTATGCACAAATGCAACAAGGGAAAAAGAAGAGTAAATTCAAAACTAATTAATAAAGAAAATTATTAGAATGATTAGGAGTCTCACCATTCAAGCAGAGACCATGCAAAAGTCAAAGTCACTACTGTAAGAAATGTTATTATAGCTGGAAATCTCAGGAGAACATTATGCTATCAGGGTGGACAGATGGAACCACCATAAAACTGTATACTAGTATGTGGTGGGCAGAAAACAATGAAAATATAAACCAAACCTGGATTAGTGAGGTCTGTTTTAAAAACATGGTGCAGTTCAAGTGCATTCCTACTCAATCTGTCTTTCCTTGGAAATGTGCTGAATAACTTTATGGGACCATGGTAGGCAAAACTGTTCAGGTTTAGGGCATGAAGAGCAAAATCTAGTTGTCTATATTTTTTAAGTGTGACTTTGATATGATTTACCCACTCTAATACAGGTGGAACTGGAGCTGTAAATTTTCTGGTAATTTTGAAGCCATCAAAAATGGTTTGAGCAGCAACTGTTAAATGCTTTGTATGGGATAAAAAGAAAGCTAGAATCATGGCATGTGATAAAAGTTAAATGGTGGCCTGGAGACCTCTAACCTCTACTAACAAACTGTCAGATTAGGATGGATTAAAGAATTGATACTGGATATGGATGAAGTAATGTCAATTTGTATTGAGCAGGTAATAGAAACTTTATTTTGTTTACTACAATGTTTATGGTTTTGGTATTGAATTTTCTTTTTTCCTTGTTTTTCAGCTGGCACAAAATGAGATATGTTTTGGTAGCAGCAACCTGCTCCATTGGAGAGAAAGGCAGGGTATAAATGAAGTAAATAAATATCAATCACTCATACTACATATTATTACTGCTACCATATTGGTATTTCCAAGGAATTGGAAACAAAAAAAAAATGCCCAAAATTAAAGATTGACTGTTGAAAGTAAGACAGAGCCACCATTTGGTGAAATTACCAGTGTACCAAAAAACAGTGAGGTACATAGACTGGACTCATTATGGTCAGGAGTTGTACAGAGGATAAAATTAGCCACAAAATAGTTAGAAGTAGAATTGTGATATTATTGTTTTTATGCTCAATTGGACAGTAAACAATTGGAAAAGTAAACCCTTTGACAATGTACTTATTTGGTACGTTTTTGTAGTATAATAATTTTTTTAACAAGGAGCATGGTGTGGAAACTTTGTGGAAGCTACGTAGGTATCGATTTGGTCAGTTCGTGGGGAAAAGGTCCCTCTACATATAGCTAGTATTATCCAGAAACCTGCAGCCTCCATTTACTAGAGGTGGAAATGGAATTTCTGTACAACCCACAGCAATACCTCTTATTTCAAACTGCTTTCAATTCTCTAGAAAAAAAGGAACATGCTTCCAGATTACTATTAAGTACTATTAGTAAATTTGGATATTTAGTTAAACTTCAGAACCATATTGAATTCCTCAGTATTGTATCATCACACACAATAAATGTCACCCAAACTGAACCAAATCAGACAAATGAAATCCATGTCATGTTATTTAAAGAACAAATATATCCTTGATACTACAATCTAAAGTTTCTGTCTCTAATCAGAATCAGTGTCTTTGGTTCTGAATTTATTTAGTCCCTATGGTTCAGGGAACTAATGGTTTGCCTGGATCTGAAACAGCTGATTTCAATTTGTTTCTTGAGTTGATGTGTACATTTCCAAAGATAAACTAGTTTCCTTTACATGGAGGAATGCACAAAAATTACATTCAGTAACTGCCGTAAATTATTTTATGTAGGTATTAGAAGACATTTTGAGTGAGTAAAGGACAACTAAAAAGACTGCTTTGGAAAGCTTTTAATAATAATTGTAAGAGAAAATATTTCATAAGAGCATTTTTAATTGAAAAATTCCTCAGGAAAACAATTGTGGGAAGAAGTTGCCTTTTTTCCACCTGAGTTCCTCTGGCCTTCATAAGGCACCAGTGAATTTGTTTATTTAAAACATTTCCTTGCTGTCTTTACACCCAAGTAGAACCCCCAAGGCAGTGAACATTGAAACATTTCAATATTAAGACAGTATATAAAATAATTATATATAAAACATTTAAACAAATTAAATTTAAAAATATTGGGAGAAAGCTGACAGGAGATGAAAAGTCTCTGGTTCAGGATGGCTCATCTCAAAGAGATGAAGGGGTTGCTGTTACTTTTATTCAAGAAAATGGATTAGAATCGTCCATTGAGACTGTGGCTAATGATATGGACTGCCTGGCAAGGTCTCAAGGCAGAAAGAGGAAGGTTGTGGGCTTAACATGTATGGGAAATTATAGGTGTTTTACAAATGCTAGGAGTGTCCAAGGTAAAATTGGGGAGTTGAAATGTTTGGTGTTGGGGGGAAAAATAGACATTGTGGGTATTTCAGAAACTTGGTAGGATGAGGAAAATCAGTGGGATACGGTGATTCCTGGTTATAAATTATATTGGAAGGATGGGGGAAGGGTTGGATGTGGGGTGGCTCTGTATGTCAGAAAGGGTATACAGTCCAGTAAGACTGAGAGGGTAAGAGAACTGGATTTGCTCATGGAAATGCTATGGGTTGGAATAGTGGGCCCAAAAGGAAGCTTTACACTGGGAGTTTGTTATCGCCCACCAGATCAAAAGACAGAGGAGGATTATAAAATGATGAATGAATTGAAGATAGTGGCTACATGAAAAAACTGTGTCATAATAGGTGATTTTAACTACCCACACATTGATTGGGTCCAGGGGTCGGATGGGGCCGGAGCTCTCCGGAGCCCCGCTCTGGGAGTGACCAGCCCAGGGGGCGGTGCGGTGACATGACCAAGCCCCGCCCCCTGCTCCCAGCAGGCCTCAGTAAGTGCCACGAGGATACCAAAGGGAAGGTAAGCTGTCTGCCAGCCTACCTCCTCCTCTGCTTCCCCGGGCCCTGCTGATGGTCTGCCCACCCCTCCCCGCACTTCCCGGGGCTGCAGTGCTCCGCAGCATCCCGGGAGGCCCGCCCATCCCTCCCAGCGCTTCCCGGGGCCGCGGGTGGCCGGCGGCTCGGTGCTCCATTGCTCTCGCCTCTGTCTCCCTGGGATGCCGCCCGCCGATGCAGCCGTGGGTGAGGGAGAAGCTGTGGACGGCAGAGCGCTGGCGGCGGTGTGGGAGACCATGCTGGGTGGCGTCCTCCTCCTCGGGATGGAGATGGGTTGGGCGGCCGGGCAGTAACCGCAAGAGGGGGTGGGTCCTTTGGGGACAAGCGAGACTGGCTGACCCAGCGGCTGGACTGACCGAGGGGGGTGGTTTGGGTGGGGCTGAGCCCCACCGCAAGGGAGAATGGAGCCTGCGGGGCCTCTGCAACGCGGCTGTCAGACGAAGGAGCGGATTCCTGCCTGGAGCGCTTCAAGAATTCTCTGCCGGGACCTGCCGACCTGGCTGGGGCAGCCAGCATGCTGGAGCGGATCCTGAGTCGGTGTGCCAGCTGCAGGGCTGGCTGTGGGTCTACGGTAAGAAACGGGGCCCTCCCCTCCACCCCCTTTCCAGCCTCCCCTCGCCCTCCACCCCGTCTCTCCATCTCTTCCCCCACCCAGTCCACCTTTAGTCTCCCTCCCCAAGTGACCAGATACTGGGGAGGGGGCTTTTCCCTTGCAAGAGTTGACTGTGCCTTCCCATCTCCTTACCCGCCCCCTGACCTTGGGCAGGGGAAAACCACCAGCCGTCGCTGGGGGGGGGATCCTACTCTCCAAAAGCGACATGCCCCCTGTCTGCGCATAGCCTTTACCGTACCGCACCTCACAACACCGGTACTTTCCCCCTCCCTATAAGTACTTATGCTTGTATTTGAAGAAAAAAATAAAATAAAATATAAGTATATCATGCTGGTTTTCAAGCTGTCCTCCTCTCGTGAGCACATGAAGCTATCTTGTTAGAGAGTCAAATCATTGGTCTGCCAAGGTCAGTATTGTCTAATGGCATGCCCTGGCTCTCCGTGGTCTCAGGTGGTGACCTTTCACATCACCAGCTACCTGATCCTTTTAACTGGGGATGCCTGGGATTGAACCTGGGACTGTCTGCATACAGAGCAGAGGCTCTGCAACTGAACCATGGGTTCTTACCTCTTCTACAGAAAACAAGTACCCTGAAACCTTTGCATTCTTTCATCCTACAGGTGTTTTATGGGGTCTGGTTGATCCATTCGGTAGTGCTGAAAGCACTTGATATTACGGATCTCATACATATAGCCGTCCAGTTTTAATGCCCTTGGATTGTCAGTAGCATCTTTTCATCCTGTTTTCCTGTAGTTGCTACTGGGGAACCCCAGCCCATCTTTGGCCGCTGAGGGGGGAGGGGGGAGGCCATGGCTAGTCAGTAGAGCTAGGCATGCAGGAGGCCCAAGATTTGGTCCCTTGTTTCCAGTTAAAAGGATCAGGTGGTAGGGCAGGATGAAAGACCACCCTAGAGAGAAACTGCCAGTCAGGCAAGGGTAGGTGATATTCATGGGTGGGGAAGAGACAAGCAGACAATGAGAGGGAGGACAGGAAGGGCTGCATCAGTGCTTAGTTCTTGTGGCTCTTTCTTACATGCCCCTGGTATTTTTGGCCCCTGTCTAACAGAGTGTTGGACTGGAGGGGCCATTGGCCTGATCCAGCATTGGCTTCTCTTATGTTCTTATGTCTGGGGCAAGGGATGCTCTGTATTCTTGGTGCTTGGGGGACGACGACAGTGGGAGGGCTTCTGGTGTCCTGGTCCCACTGCTGGACCTCCTGAGGGCACCTGGTATTTTTGGCTGATGTGTGACACAGAGTGTTGGACTGGATGGACCACTGGCCTGATCCAACATGGCTTCTCTTATGTTCTTATGTCTGGCGCAGTGATGCTCTGCATTCTTGGTGCTTGGGGGGCAAGAGTGGGTGGGCTTCTGGAGTTTTGGCCATGCTGGTGGACCTCCTGAGGGCACCTGGGTTTTGTCCAGTGTTTCCTCTAAGTGCAAGGTAGTAAAGTACCTTAAAGCCAAACGTCCAAAAAAAAAAAAAGCCGGAGTTTGCCCACGCGGGCGAAAACCGGCGGGGAAACAGTGGTGCAGTCTGAAATGGCAAACCGCTTCAGATCCAGCTCTTTACCGGAAGGGGAAAGCCATGTGTGAAATGGCAGCCCTATACCGGTTTACTCCACAACGGATCAAAAAGGGCTTCAAAACGGGTTAAAAACTCATCAATATGTGTTCTAGTCGAGAAAAAGAGATTGCATTTCTAGACACTCTCAATGACTGTGCTATGAAGCAGATGGTCACAGAACCTACCGGGGAGAGGCAATCCTGGATTTGGTCCTAAGTAATGCCCAAGACCTGATTAGACATGTAAAAGTGATTGCACCGCTTGGGAACAGTGACCATAATGTTATTGAGTTCAACATTTGTATAAATAGGGAGTTGCCCAAAAAGACTGACACAACCACTTTTAAATTTAAAAGAGGTAACTTCTCTGATATGAGGGAACATGTGAGGAGGTAACTGAAAGGAAAAGTAGAAGGGGTCAAAACTATTGGGGAAGCTTGGAAACTATTTAAAACTACAATCCTAGAAGCTCAGAAAAATATATACCACAGGTTAGGAAAGGCACAAATAGGTATAGAAAAACGCCTGCATGGTTAAACAAAGTAATGGAAGTTGTAAAAGGCAATAAGGATTCCTTTAAGCGGTGGAAAGCTAGTCTCAGTGAGGTTGATAAAAGGGAACACAGGCTGTGGCAAATAAAATGCAAGTCTGTGATCAGGCAGGCAAAAAGGGAATATGAGGAGCATACAGCAAAAAACATAAAGACCAACAATAAAACTTTCTTCAAATAGATTAGAAGCAGGAAACCAGCCAGGGAGGCAGTGGGGCCCTTGGATGACCAAGGGGTAAAAGGAGTACTGAAGGATGATAGGGAAATGGCTGAGAAGCTGAATGCATTTTTTGCCTCTGTCTTCACTGTGGAAGATGAGAAGTGCTTGCCCACTCTAGAACCGCTGATTTGGGGACGGGTGTTGATAGACTTGAGTCAGACTGAGGTGATGAAAGAGGAGGTCCTATGACTGATAGACAACTTAAAAACTGATAAATCACCAGGCCCAGATGGCATACATCTGAGAGTTCTGAAATAACTCAAATGTGAACTTGTGGATCTCCTGACAAAAATATGTAATCTTTCATTAAAATCTGCCTCCATTCCCGAGGACTGAAAGGTAGCTAATGTCACTCCCATCTTTAAAAAGGGTTCCAGAGGAGATCTGGGAAATTACAGCCCAGTCAGCCTGATGTCGATACCAGTTAAGTTAGTGGAAACTGTTATTAAGGAAAGAATTAGTAGGCACATTGATGAACAAAAACTATTGAGGCAGACTCAGCATGGGATCTGTAAGGGAAGATCTTGTCTCACTAACCTGTTAGTGTTCTTTGAGGGAGTGAACAAACATATAATCAAGGGGGACCCAATAGATGTTGTTTACCTTGACTTCCAGAAGGCTTTTGATAAAGTTCCTCATCAAAGGCTCTTGAGTAAGCTCAATAATCACGGGATAAAAGGACAAGACCTTTTGCGGATAAAAAACTGGCTCTTCTCCCTTTCTCACAAGACAAGAACTCGTGGGCACTCAATTAAATCGCTGAGCAGTCAGGTTAGAACAGATAAAAGGAAGTACTTCTTCACCCAAAGAGTGATTAATACATGGAATTGTATTTTTACAATTTCATTTTACTTTTTAATTCAGAATAAGTTGTGGAGGTGATATGGCTACACCTATGGCCCATCACTAATACCAGGTATAGAAGGTATACAATAAGTATACAAGGTAATTTTATCTTTGATAGAATCATTTTTATTCAATAATAATTTCTTTTATACAATTGGACAGAATAATGAAGTTTCTTCTCCCCCCCCCTCTATTTTTCTTGGAATAATTTTAGGAAACAACATCTGGTTAAATTATATGTGTACTAAAACTCTGTAACAGGTCTTTGAATGTGTGTCTAGAATATATAGATGATAGTGACCACTGAGGAAGGCCCTTAGGGGCCGAAATGTGTTTGGTCTTCAGTTGTAAATTATTTACCCATCATATGTATGTATAGAGGATAAGCTTTTATAGTCTGATCTTAGACAAAATAATTTTTAATCAGGAAAGTTTTAACATGTGTACACCTTAATAAATATTTGTTTGTTGTTGTTCAGTCGCACAGTCGAGTCCGTCTTCGCGACCCCATGGACCACATCACGCCAGGCCTTCCAGTCTTCCGCCGTCCTCTGAAGTTTGCTCAACTTCATGTTTGTTGCATCTATGACACTGTCTAACCATCTCATCCTTTGCCGTCCCCGTCTTCTTTGACCTTCAATCTTTCCCAGCATCAGGGTCTTCTCCAGTGAGTGCTTTGTACTTTTATATATATGGTTTAGCTTAGCCCTTTTTGGTTCGTAGTCATATCCTGGGTTGAGTCCCCCCCTCCCCCCCAGTTTTCATCTTAAATCAACTACAACCAGACCCATCTCCCTGTTCATCTTATTTCATCTATCCCCTTTTAACTATAGCAAGTTTGAATTGCATTATGACAGCTTAAATTCAGACCACTGTACCAACAGGGTCTCGGATCACAAAGTTACACCAAAATGTAACTTCCTCCAATGGGAAGCTGGATTTTGCATTATTGGTCCGATAACATCAACATAATTCTGCACTAAATTTGACCACTAGTGGGGCTTCCCCACAGTAGCCCAGGTAAATCCAGGTGCCTAAGAAGGGCATCTTCAAGTTCTCCATTTTGTAGTAGAGTCTGCTTCTAGAACTTCTTCCAATGATGAAATCACTGATTTCCTCCCCTTCTTCAACAGCTACTGGCACTGAAATCATTGGCCTTGCCTTGTCAAGACAGATGGAGTAAGCTTTTCTCCTTCTCCCATTCTGTTTCCCTTCCTGGACTTCACCATTCACATCTTCTTTTGTATATATTCATACATTACTATCAGCTGGGGAAGCCAAGCAAGGGCTGCCAACTGCCAGAAGCTTTGGGGACAGGGCCGGGCATTGAGCAGCATTGTACAGCATCACTTCCACTCGCATAACCAGCAGCAACATCACACATTGATGCTCTGGAAATCCTCCCAAACTCTTTCCTGAGCATCACTGGAAGTGATGATTGTAAAACTTCCATTTTCTCCCACTGCATGGGGCAGCAGAGGGGGATCAGAAGTGGGAGGAGGGAGGTCTCCTGCTACAGAGGGAGGCCCAATCTCTCTACAACTAGCCTTTTAACAATTCTTACTTATCTCCAGTAAAGTCAAAAGAAAATAAGACAGTGATGTGGTTAGATCCCACCCAGGAGCAAATGTCAGTGCCATGAGGAATAACAATGACTAATGCCACCTTTGCCTGCGGCCTTCAAATGTCACTGGAGTGCTTGGGGAATACCTTGCCAGTACAAGTATTGTATTAATTGGGCCCAAAGTTAAAGTAACTTATTAAGTCAGGCTCCTAAATACAGAGAAAGTAGCTAACAATCTGGGGATCAAAACTGCAAAGGTCACAAACGTTTTAAGGCTGGATACAAAAGTGCTCTTGTGCAAGTGGAAATCACTTTCATTCATGCACAGGGACGGTGTCTGCAATTTCTACAGATTGAACTGAAGCCCCCCCCCCCCATCTCGAGATGTTTGCAAGGGCCCTTAACCCTCAGGAACAATTTTTACACATGTGAAGGACTTCAGAAAACAGAGAAAAATTAGAAAGATCCATTTGAAAAGCTCAGTTTGCAGTTTTTTGGATCCAGCCTATTGTGCACATTTGTAATAAGGATGCTATTAAGCAGAAATACTGTTTTAATACTTTTAATACTATATTAATATGCCAAAACGTTAATGTGCATCATGCTGGAAACTGATGATGACAAAACTGATACCACTGTTGAAAGCTATTTCCAAGTCAACCAATAAGAACAATGAATGCAATGAATTCATACCAATCACGTAGTTTGAGCTCCTCAAGGATGGACTAAATGTAATATTTTGCTCACCACTGCATATTACTTTGGTATGTATATCATTCTTCTGTCACTAAAAGATGACACTGCACTGTAGGCATCCATCCAGAAGCATATACAACACTTTTTTTGGGAAGGGGAAGACTAAAAGTAATATCTTATATCAGGATTAAGAGCTTTACATATCTGACCACTAACTTCCTTGCAGATACAATCTCTGTAACATTTCAAACAATCCAAGATCATATTGACAAATGAAATCGGATTCCGGGTTTGCCTTGGCACATCCAAGGCCTTCCTTTCCTACTGCAGTATCCCCACTGTCTGATGCAGAATAAAGAGCCAGAAGAAAGCAGCAAAGCCCAATGAGCTTTGCCACCTTGCCCTCCCCCAATTTCTTTTTAGCTTAGTCTCATTGCTTGAAAGATAGTTTTAAAAGTAATACATTCTCAAATTAAAATGACTCTCCATGGCTAGTTATTTGTCATGCAAATAAAAGTGTTCTTGTAGACAAAAAATGCATTGTTGCTAAAGATGATTGGGAACTTTCTACAAGAAAAATCAAACATTTTGAAAAAAAGATTTCATTTTATATAGAAAGACAGAAGATTCCTTTACATCAGCTTGTGTTCCTGTTCAATGGAGTTCTGGCATTCAACAGCTCTTGCTCACTCTTTGGGGGCCTCTACAATGGAAATGGTCTCCCTTCTCTAAACAGTTAAGCAATGAACATTTTTTTCTGAATACCAGCACTTCTAACTTGGCTAGTGATACTAGAAATGGGGGGGGGCAGGGCGAGAGAAAGGAACCCTTTTTTAAAAGGGGGACAGGCTCTTGTTGTTAACCTTTTTGCATTTACTCAGATAAAATTTCATCATAATACTTTCTCTGTTCTTTTATGTTTGAATTCCCTCACTAATTTTTCAAATTGTGAGGTTCACATTTTATAAGAATCCATGCAAACAGTGGTGTAGCGTACATAGGGGATCTATTTGCGCTCTTCGCCTTCAAGATAAAGATACCTTCTATTCTATTGAGACAATGAAAAGCTGAAAACTCCCATGCTGATAGCCTGAAATATTTTTGCTGCTACAGTGAGTCAAAGGTTAGCTCCCTCCCACCTGCATTTGACTTTGCATGTTCTAGTATACGCACAAATGCACAGATAATATGATTAGAAAACAGCTTGTTCATAGAAGGCTGTAGTGTTCCCTTCTCAAGTCTCCCATGGTGCAGCACACTGACAAAGGAATAATAAAGATGCACATTAATAGGCCTTTGTAAGTTTTTTTCTGAATCCCACTAAGTGAATTTCAATGAATTTTACACTCACAGCTGCCTTATGTTAACCAAAAAAACCAACAAATGAATAAAAGGAAACTATTGTAATCATTAAAGACCATCTTCCTTAGAGACAAGATATAACAAATCTATGGTAACTTCAAAACAGTATTTTTCTCTGTGCTTTGTTATTAATAAAATAGAATAAAGCACCAAATTTTCATTCAAGCAAGCCATGATTGCTAGTTAGAATAATAACTAAATCTCTTTTGGTAGTATATACTGATTATGGATACAATAGAACTAAAAGAGAGTTTGCATTAAGGAACAGAATAATCTCTCTGGGGGAAAAGAGGTTATTATTTTGAAGATTCAAAGTGCTGGTAAATTATGTGAACCTGAAGAAGAGACAGGCCAGGGGTGTACTTTAGTAGCCAGTGTACAGTTTACTAGCCATTCTGCATATCCTGCTAAAGCAATGGATTCCCTTTGGGACAATGAAAAATTTGCAAGTTTGAATTATGATCCTTCACCCTGTTGCTGAACACACAGACACAGATTATGCACTGCACTTGTGAAGGAAGTCTGAAACAACAAGTAGCTATTCCCGCATGCTGCTGCTAATTTCAGAGTACTAGTTAATAATAGTGCAAAAACAGCACAGGGATCGCTTACTACTATTATACACCAGCTCATAGGAGCCAATCCAATTCTCACACAAGTTAATGGAAATACTGTAGGTGGCCCTGTCCAGAGATGAAAAGAAAAGCGAGATTAAGAGATTGAGACTTCATTTACCTCATTAGTGAGGTAATAAAGCAAGTGCTGAATAGTGTTTTGTACAAAGAAGAAAATGGAATACAGAACTTTAGAGAGAACCCCACAGATGCATTTGTAACTGAAAAGCAACACATTAAAAAGAATTTTCTTTTCAACTAGCTTATCTCTGTAACTTTCAGGATTTCAAATAATATATTGGACTTCGGTCTTGTGCTATACAGCCATCAAATCACAGAGGGAAAGGGTAGACCACAACATCTTTGAAAGAAACCCATAAGACCAAGACAATATTTCAGCTACTTGTTGTAAGAGCACAGATCATCATTAAAGTCTGGAAATTATGCAAATGTAGTGCTACCTAGATTTAGGCTACCAAGATTTAATAAATAAATAAGACAGCTGCTTGAAAGATCATGGCTTTTGTGAGGCAATAGCGCAACCTTCAGGTTGAAATACTGAACAGCATTTAGCTGTTTTTTGTCCAGAGACGATAGAAATTTTATTATTAAATAAGCAGACAAGCTATGCACATAGTACATAGAAATATTAGCATATTCTATTAATATCTCAATAACGTATATCTCCTACCATGTGCTTTTTAAGGTTTTTGTTTTCCTATTGGGCATATTTTATGTATGACTGTTTGAGAAAACCGGGAAGGTTAGACATCTATAATGAGACATATACCTATTTAAAAATTAGTAAAAAAGCTGACTTTCCCATTCTATGTTGCGACTTTCCCATTCTATGTTGCTTACTGATCAGGATTAAATGCTTCAAAATGGAGGTTCCAGTGAGTGCCTTTTCCAAGAAGTGGATCTGCACATGCAACAGAGATGTTTGCACAAAGCTGTCCTTGACATTAAAGTGGATGAGGAAATCAGCTGCATGCTTAGAAACTCTGCAAACACATCAGAGTTCTTGCAACTATAGAATATGGCTTTAGATCAGACCAGTAACTTCCAACTATTCTTTTTTTTAAAGACAGAATTAAGCATAATTATGGCTGCAGCAGCAGCACCTGTTTGAAGGGCATTTTTCAGGACTACGCTCAATTATTTATACATATTAATTAACTCATTCTGTCATATCTGGACAACAGTATATTAAATAAACTTCCAAAGTACAAGGCCTTTTAAATTTACATGGTGAAGTACAGAATCCATACATGTTTAAACCAGTAAGCTAGCTGTTTTCGCAACTGGTGAAGAATTTATGACCAAGAATGTCCATGTGACTTCCTACAGCAGTAAGGCCTAATGCCTACCTGACACTGAAATTCAGATATTGCCTACATGTCTTAAAATCACAGAAAATTAAAAGATGTACTATAGGAGGAAAGCAAAAACATTATTATTAGATTATAAAGCACATATACCTAGAGACCAAAATAAAAGCCATCTAAACATTTGATTTTCTTGTTTGTATAAAATGATATACCAGTATGTACTGCTGATTAAACAAATTAGGTTCTCATAAAGTAATTTAAAACAAGTATAGGTCTTTATATCTAAAACAAGTAGTGCACTAATGTACACAGATTTGATAGTAGTTCAATTATACTAATCTCATTTTACGAAGTAAAAATTGAAGCATACCAGCTAGATGAAAAGAGTAAATAAAACTGGTTTTTAAAACATGTTTTGTTTAATACTGTCTGATTTTCATTCAGTTTTCTTAAACTAATGAAGACAGCAAATCAGAATAGTTGGCATGATTTTAACCTGTACCTATAAATATAATTATATTTAGAATTAGGGTTTTAAAAAGAAAATCAGAGGTTGAATACTTTTTAAATTGAAATTGTTCACCTTCATGGAATGGTGAAGTAAAAATTCAATGCATGTTGAAGCCATTAAATAATGTTAAATATAATTTCCCCTCACTATTTAGTTTGTAAAAATACTTTATGCATACATTAAATGACAGAAAAGTCTTATTTTTAGATTGACTGAATTTTATTCATATTTCCAAATTCAAACTGCAGTTGGAGAGGGCAAGCCTTAGGTTATACATATACAATGAGAGTTTACATTAGACGCAATCCAATCACAAATCTACAGTTACACCACAAGCTATGTACCTGGTGCCATTTAGCACTTACGGTTAATGCTACAATAGTTAATTTTGGAGAAAGCAAATTATATTAAAAATGATGAAATATTAATATGTACGAGAGACCTTAAAATTAACTCCAACACATCTCAACGTATTACAGGAGAAGACTATCCACAACCATCACTGTCAGCAATACTGCAGTCAGAAAAATTGTTATAACCGATTTCAAATGCAGATACTTATTCCTGGCAGATGCAGATATGTATTCTTGACTCTAAAAATCATATATAACCTTAGAGATAATTTCAGTGTGTTTACATATTCTAATGATATCCAAGCATCTAGATTTGTTTCAATAACTCCATGTTTTGTAGATGACTACATGGGGATAGTTATTTTATTTTGGTTTTAATTGGAAATGTTTTAAACTATTATTGTAAACTGCCTTGAGCTACAATGAAAAATGGGATATGTTTTAATAAGCAAATAAAAATATATAATTGGTGTAGGGGAAATATTTCTACTTTTGCTCTTACTATGTTAAAAAGAATTTTATAGAGAAAAGCAGTGTCTCTACTTTAAAAACTAATCATGTTTCTTTAAAAAAGAAAACTGCAGCTAAAACAAATTAAGGCAAGAGTTTTCTAGGAGGAATCTGATCTTTAGTATGATTCAGTATTTAAAACCCCTAAGAGGAAAAATATATATGACAGAGATTGTCAGTTCTGAGACATAGGCTGGTACAGAATGCATTAAGAACCCAAGAAGATTGATTACTTGTCATAAACATATAAAGCTTCTGTAAATTCTGTATCCCATTTTTGTAATTTGTGCTAGATATCTTAAACTTATTTTAAACTCTCTTCTAAAATGGCTGTTTAAAACGTGATTTATGAAACATCACCACCCCCAATAAAATAAATCACTCTGGAAACAAATTCTTTGCCTCAGCTTTGGTTATATTGCTTGTACTTCACCCTCCACACTAAAGTTTTCGCTCATCCACCCTTGACATAAAGTGACTTTCCAAGAAGTCAGAAAGAATAATTTCATTGACATACATCTAACTTTTACAGCACAAACATATGTAATGTCATTTCGATACAGAAATGTTATTTCTAGGTCTAAATAGAGGTGTCTGAAAATTCAAGGTATAAGGGAATATTTTCTGTCAGCCATGGAGCACTTTTTTGCATCTCGCCAGTGACAGAAAGAACACAAAACACACAACAGATAGGCACGATGTTTCTCTGTCAACAAAGATCTTTTTAGCCTAGATCTTTTTAGCCTCATTTAGAACAAATGTACTCTGAATGCAATCCCAATTATTTTATTGGCTCTGGATTGAATTTTTAGATCCTGATTCTATGTATGTTTACTTGGAAGTTTCACTTTCAACAGGATTTACTCCTACAGAATTATGCACAGTTTTACTAAACTTTACTCAGAAGCAAATTCCATTATGTTCAATGAGACATACTTTCAGTTAAGCATAGACTGCAAGCTTCCAGTGCACTTTTAAGTATGTTTACTGAGAAGAAAGCCCAAATTTAGTAGATCATTTCAAAAATAAGTATGTCTAGGAAAGCAGCACTTGTAATCTTATTGCAGAACCAAAACGCAACGAAAACACAGTTTTGTCTTGCTTTTGGTGTCATTATTTTAGCTATGGATCAGGAGAAAAATCCTCTAACGTTGAAGAATTCTGGCAATTAAAAATAGGAAGAGACACTTTCAGCAGGGCCAAAGTGGCAATTTGAAATAGCATTCAAGTTTTCAGCTTAATATCACTAGTTTTTCCATTTCAGATTCACTTTGAAATCCAAACACAAGAGCAGCTCTCTTATTAATCCAGATTCAAAGCACTAACTACATTTGTACAACTGTGACAACACTCACCACATTTGACAAGCACTAAACAAAGTTTCCATAATGCCTTTCAAAATCCTGGCTAGCAATTCATATTCACAATGATAATAATAAAACAAAAAAAATCAGTTTGTTTTGCTTTATAACGATAATAAAATGCACAACTGCATTTCAACTGTTTGATTTATTTCAAAACAAATGTGTATGAAATGATGAAAACCAGTAAACCATTTACTGGATGAACAAACCACTATTGTAACTGAAACCAAATCAAAGCTTAGCTTTGAGAATAATTACTTGGGTTTACTCTTTATTGTAATCCCTGACTAGCTAAGATTCTAAATCAAAGACTACCAGCCTGTTTACTTTCAGGAAATTTGTAATTCCACTATGAGCACAGAACAGACAAAACCACCCTTATTTGGAACTACTTTTGGGTAAAATACAAGACAGGTATTTAAAGTTAAGGCTGTAACTAAAATATTTCCTCTGTAACCCATGACTCTGATAAGTCAGCCTTGGATGGTTACATACCCCTTTTATGGTTTTAACAAAACCTTATTTTACCTGCTCTGCTACATACAATGTAGAGACTATTTGCACCTATTCAGTACTACATTACAGATAAAGTTACAGCAAATTTGTTTTCCTAAAAAATGCAGTGAAGCTTAATATCCTTTAAGTAACAACAGACTTGTCTTTCATTTAAAAAGAACTGGCATAATTTTCCCTCAGAAACAAACTACTTCCCCGACAATGGCTCTGTTCTTAAAATTCTGAATGGGATACAGCTCAATTTGCAGGTGTTCAGGTAGAAAGGTGAGAGGGTATTTGACCCTGATCGGGTAATTGTTCCTGTGGTAGGTAACTTCAGCCAGTTTAGTGATATCATTTGAGTACTAGATAGGCTGCCAGAGTTTTCAACTTTGAATTGCTCAGGAACCACTAAAGTGATCAGTCATTGAAACAGATACATTTATAAATGCTAATGGTAAGGTGATACTCAGTAAAAACTGACTGGAGCATTAGTACAAGTTAAAAAACATTGCATGAAAAGAAGAAATCACTTCACTAAGAAAGATCAGTAATTCACTAGTTTCATAGCTAGCTTTGCAAGACAAATAGCTCAGGACCACTTACAATGCATATAATACAAACTGCTAAAACGACAGAAAGCTAAGAAAGCACTGTATCATTTAGCTAGATGAACTGATTTTGTTGTTGCTGTTTAAACTACACCTTAGATAATTATAACTTCTTAAAAACAAAATTTACTTAGTGGCTGAGCACTAAGAGCATCGTTAACATGGCTGTAGAATCATCATACCCCACTGTGGTGACGTATTAATTCAGAACCCTGGTACAGTATTAAGGAAGCAGCAACTCTTAAGCATCATCTGCTTCTCAAATGTTCAGTCATCTTAAATTTTGGCACTAGAATTACTTTCAATCAAAAAATCTTAATGCGGTGCCATCAAAGTTAGCAGGAGATGTTAAATAAAAATTAGCTGTATTAATTAGTCCTACTCAAGATTTTGAGTTAAAGGAGACCACTGTGCATTTGCCTATTGGAAGTAAGGCTGGTAGAAATCACAAGCCTCCATCAACTCTTTCATGGGGGCAGCAGTTTGTGCGATCCCACCGCAGTTCAGAAAGCACTCCATCATGCACATTTTGCCTTGATCTTAAGCACAGCAAGTGGAAGAGAAGCAAAGTGCTGTAAACAAAGAGCTAGGAGTGAAGGATGGGAGTTGCACAGCTTTATGGTAGGAGAGGAGGAGAAAAATGAGGCTAATGAAATGCTGCTAGCTAAACCACCCTGGTAGGGATGATATGGAGAGAATCACTGGGATTAAACACTACAGGGAATGAAAGAGAAGAGTGTCTCATTCCCCCACCCCACCCATTATAAACAGGCAGAGAAGGGGGGAGAGAGAGAGAAAAGACGTTGGCCACACACACTGATTTCATTAAGGGAGAAAACACTGTGACAAAGTGACAAACTTTTATAGCAAAGTAATATATGTAACATATTGACTTGTCACACTAATTCTTACAAACTTCAAATTAGAAGGAGGGTACTGAAGTTCCTCCCATATTTGTGCATTTTTGCAAGGGGATAACTGTCTTTATGCTAAAAACTCATTTATTTAGTCAAGCTTTTACAAAAGTGGCTACAAAACTCTCCGTATACACCATATTATTTTACTAGGGACTCATATGCACTTCATAATGTATTCTATATCTGTTTGGGGAAATATTTATGCCATAACGCCATGGTAGAGAGCAATAAGTATGCAGGAATCAAGATATATTAGCTTTCTCATTCAAACACCTTATTGTCGGTTTTTTAAAAATGAGATAAGGAACTGGCCCATTAATGTCTAGTTAAGGAAGGTGATCCATTATAATCTGAACACAGACAAGTCTAATCAGATTAACAGTACTGTTCTGGAGAGTAATATAAGATACTGTACAGTAGAGATTAATTTCTGTTTTAATATATTCCAATTCTATACTGCCCTTTAACAAGTTCACCTTTTCTGCACTGTTAATTGTTAAAAAAGGTATCATGAATTTGAACATTGCATGCTGCGGAGTAGGGTATTTATTACTTCAGATGACAATAGTCATTATAAACTGTGTAGTCCTTCAGTTTCTTTAAGAAAATTCAAATCCTAGAATAGAATGAGCCTTAATAATTCCTAGTTGAAACAGAATAATTATCTAGTTCCTTGTGTGGAAAAAAATAACTTCTAACACTTCATCTTCCATTGGACAAAATAGCTCCTCACATAAAAAATAGTTGCTCTCTTCTGGAACACTGTTTTATTTCAGCCCAACAGACTCCAGTTTGTTATCAGATAAGCTCCAACACTACTACAATTCAAGCTAGTTCCCAACTCCTAAAATAATACTACCCCATAAGGTTTAGATTTTTCCACATTCAGTTGTCACTATCAAAAGAACATTAAGTGCATCGTGAAATTCCTCTCTGAGTTTGCCAGACTACTTACTTGGCTCTTAATTAACAAATTTAAGTAAACATTCTGCCTAGATTGCACTCTATTTTAATGAAGCATTGTTACTACTTGCAATTGCAGCTGCTTTCTGGAGGGTCAACACAAAAGTAGTCCTTGAGAATTTGAAAATAAGTGGGGGGAAATGATACTGAAGGTGAGAGACATAAAAGACATGGCCAGCAAAACAGTATTTGCCTAGGACAACAAGTAGTTGGACCTAAAAAGGAACAGAGAAACTATGGTTAAGGGGGGAGGGTCTTTGACATTCATTTTACATGTAGAATTGAAGTTGCCTATCATCTAGGTAACCATGTTCTTCATATATACAGGATGTCATTTGATGTCCTAGTAAGATAAAAGGGGAACATTGGAAAAAACTGAAAAGTTGACCAAACACATCCCTGTTTTTCAGACCATGCAAGGGTGGCTGAATACTTTTTTTCTGAATAACTCCTTATAGGACTACTCAGGTATATCATGCTGTGGTAAGGGTGATCAGCAACTGGGGAGTAAGTTTCAAATTTGTTGGAAACTACTATTTACCAGGGTTTTAACATAAAATCACCACACATATGACCAACTGCTCACCTAAAACAATGTGATTGCAAAAAGAGGAAAACACAAATTGATGCTATGTGAAATACATTACTTTGTATGAAACATTTAAAATTGTGTTTTTTGCTGTAATGCAGCATATGCCTACTTTTACTAAATATGGCACCTCTCCTGTTTCGCCCCTCAGAATCATGACTAGAAATTTCAAGGAGATAATGCTATAAGGTAAAGTAAGTAATATAGCCTATTCCTGGCAGGCACACTAGGAGTTCCCATTAAATTTCAGCATGAGTATGGAGCTCTGGGAACAAAGCCTTGAAAACAAAGTCACTAACCCTTGGGATTGCTAGACAGAAGTTGATCCATCCATACTCAAGATATGGCTAAAGATAAAACTACAAAAGGATGCCACACTGTATCTTGTTTAAACATAGTAAAATAGTAAACAAACAAACAAACAAAATCCTTGCTTGCTTAGAGTGGCTGAGAACCTTCCTACAATTCTAATTTTGCACCATATCAAGTAAAAACATAAAACCTGAAACCAGCAGGTCATCAGTTGAATATCTTGCATCCATATAATCTGGTTTGTGTTACGGTTTCAGGGCAAATTTTGGATTATTTTACAGTTTTTTTAGCAAAATCAAATGGAAAAGCACTGGGCAGGTGTGGGGTTGTATATTTGAGTATTATCAGGCAACACATTCTCCAGGTGAGAAGAGTATCACTTTGCAGAATGAAAAAACTGCTCCATATCTTGCAAATCTAATGTCAAAACTTTTATCTAAAAGTTTAAGCGTTTGGATAAACAATACTTTTTGGGGGGAAATGGAAACATTTAAAAAGTCTCACTATAAGGTTGCCAAGCCCCCAGTGGGGTAGGGGTTTCCCTGCCCCCAGGTTAGGGCTGCCAAATCCCCCCGGGGGGCGGATTTCCCCCTGCTTTGGAGGCCTGATTTCCGCCCGCGCGGAATCGGGCCCTGGGGGAAACCCCACCCCCGCGTGCACGTCACCCGGATGTGATGTCACATGCTGGGGGCAGGGCCACAGCCATTTGAGGGGGAAACATAGAGTTTTCCCCTCAAATGGCTGTGGCCCCGCCCCCAGCGTGCCCGGCGTCATGACGTCACATCCGGGTGACGTAGATGCGATGCGCACACGCACCAGGAGCTGCCCAAGAGTCCCCTGCCAAGGAGGTGAGTGCCATTTGGCAACCCTACCCCAGGTCCTATTGTCTACCACCACTACTTACAGGAAGTTATTACCATATAGATCCTGACAATTCCCAGAGCTACCAGGAAGTTCTTACCATCGCATTTCCAGCAATTCCTAGTGCCACTCTTTGTCACTTCCAGGTAGCTCTAGGAATCGCCAGAAACTCTATGGTAAGAACTTCCTGTAAGTAGACAAGGCCTTTAATTTTTCTCCTGGGAAGCTTTTCTCCTAGGTTGCCCTAACACATAAAGACCAATAATGATGAAATGTTGAAGTGCTAATATATCAAAACAGATCTTCTGCTTACCTTAGCAACAGAATATTAAGGGTGAAAATGATATAATGTGATTGAATCACCTGGCATTTGTTTTTAGTTCAATGTAGCTCCAAATATAGTTAGAAGAGTGGCACTGAGAAAGGGCACTTAACCTTTACTACAATGTCTCAGAGCAAATCACACAGACACCAATGACACTGCTAGCCACATTAAGGGAAAATATAATATTGACTCCCAGAGTCTAGAAGCAGCTTCACCATTACGCTTTTTGAGGCTATCAAGTGCTCATCTCACTCACCAGCAAACCTATAATGCAGAGCAAGCAAGAAAGTTTAAATTTGTTTTAACAGCACAGTTGAATTTTTGCTCCATCCTACCCCCTGACACAAAGTCAGTTTATGATAGTTTCTGAAAGTCAAAATACTGTAAGGCACGCCTTAGCCGCTGAGAGTGATCAAAGTCACTTCATATGTTGCCATTAAATACTGTTTTGTTTATAATACAGAAATTTACCATCCATGTTGGACCATATCCATACAGTCCACAAGGGAAAAAGTATTTAGACTTAACAATTGGCAAATAATCTTCTTTCAACATACAGACTGGGATCCTGAAATAACTTTTGTATGCACCTGGGTCAGTGTTCCCTCTAAGCTGAGTTAGTGTGAGCTAGCTCACAGTTTTTTAGCCTCCGGCTCACACATTTTTGTCTCAGCTCAGGAAGGACGGCTCCAGAGCAAACTAATTTATGTAGTAGCCAAATCGCTTGCTCACAACTATAAAGTCAGTAGCTCACAAAGTAGAATTTTTGCTCACAAGACTCCATAGCTTAGAGGGAACATTGACCTGGGCTAGGTGCAAAAGTGATATTCCTCCCCCCATTCTGCCTCTCCCATGCAGATTTGGATGCTCCTTCAACCATTAAGAGCAGATTGTTAAGGGCATAATGGGCTGCCATAGGAAGAAAAGCCTGGAAAATCTGGAAAGCACGTGCAGAACACTACGTGTACCTGTTGGATCCCCGCCAACAATATAGTTTATTCTGACTGCTTATGCGGCCCCCCAAATCCAGGGTTTCAACATCATGGCCAGCATAGCATCATGAAATCTTTCTGCCATTAAGAAACCTTACCGTGCTTTCATAGCAACAAGAGATAAATGTCATGCATATATGTCAATCGCCCCCTTTACACCCTGGAGGTTACTGCCCTCCATGGCATTACTAACTGTGAAGAGGAGCTTCTGGGACCTCAGACTGCCAGAGAGGAACTCTGGCCAGTCGGCCATCAGTGCTCCATGAGGCTCATCTCTCTACTTATTCTCTCCTTTGCTCTCTTTCTCCACCATGCACCTCTCCACTCTACGGCTCTCCTCCTCCTCAATCCCAGTGTTCACTCCCCCTTGATACAGAGTAATCCCCTTGCCACACCTCCCACCTCCCTTGTGACTGGTTCCCTCTCGAGTCCCTCACTCCCACCCCGTTCCCCATTGGGCCTGCTCAGCAGGCCTTATAAGGCCTTGTTCCCGCCTTCTCCCATTCCTGCCCTGGGTGGAAATGGCGCGCATGGCTTGCCCGGTACCGTGGTCATCTCACCACCCCCCTCCTCGGCAATTTCCCCTGCAACCACTGCTGCCAGATTCCCGCAGCTCCACCTCATCTGCGGCTACACTCTCCCCATGACTTGGACTCTGCCCCTGCTCGCCATCCTCATCAGTTCCAGCCAATGTAGCCCATATCTCTTGGCATTCTGGTGGGCCCTGCCCCATAGGCCCCCAGTAGGCCCACCACCACCTCCCTCCCCATGCTGTTCCAACCCAAAGCCAGCAGCCTCGGCAGTCATCGGCTCCTCCAGCTCCTGGGGCACCGTCGGCTGAGCTCTCGCCTTCACCACAACTCGCAGATCACTGCCTTGCTCGGGTAAGTCCATCTCTGGACATGTGTATAATCTGGGAGACAATTCAACTAACATGGTTATAAGTGCAATACCTCTTCCCTTCACACCCTCATCAAACACTGATTAAAATATATATATAAAGAATTCTGTGATGCAGAAAAAGGTGATAGTATTACCTTAATATCTTCCCACTACCTGGTTTCTCAAAATTTCATTTTTCCATTTTCTACTGTCTATATTTCACTAAAATCAAACTGTATATCAGTCTAAATGAAAAATCTTTATACAATATGAAAAAAAAATCTGTAAACTCTTCCAAGGTACTTGGACCTTATATATGACTCCAAATGGTGAGGTAAACTATAAAAAGGGAGATAAGAACATAAGAACATAAGAGATGCCAATGTTGGATCAGGCCAAAGGCCCATCCAGTCCAACACTCTGTATCACACAGTGGCCAGAAATACCAGTGCCATCAGGAGGTCCACCAGTGGGGCCAGGACATTAGAAGCCCTCCCACTGTTGACGCCCCCAAGCACCAAGATGACAGAGCATCAGTTGCCCCAGAGTCCCTATCTATACCTTGTGGCTAATAGCCACTGATGGACCTCTCCTCCATATGCAGTGAATTCCAAGTGTTAATCACTCTTTGGGTGAAGAAGTACTTCCTTTTATCCGTTCTAACCCGACCACTCAGCAGTTTCATGGAGTGCCCACGAGTTCTTGTATTGTGAGAAAGGGAGAAAAGTACCTCTTTCTCTACCTGCTCTTTCCCATGCATAATCTTATAAACCTCAATCATGTCACCCCTCAGTCGTCGTTTCTCCAAGATAAAGAGACCTAAGCGCCTTAACTTTTCCTCATAGGGAAAGTGTTCCAACCCTTTTATCATTCGAGTTGCCCTTTTCTGCACTTTTTCCAAAGCTATAATATCCTTTTTAAGGTGTGGTGACCAGAACTGCACACAGTATTCCAAATGAGGTCTCACCATTGATTTATATAGGGGCATTATGATATTGGCTGATCTGTTTTCAATACCCTTCCTAATAATCCCCAGCATAGCATTGGCCTTCTTTATTGCAGTCACACACTGTCTCGACATTTTCAGTGAGTTATCTACTACAACTCCAAGATCTCTCTCTTGATCAGTCTCTGCCAGTTCAGACCCCATCAACGTGTATTTATAGTTAGGATTTTTGGCTCCAATGTGCATCACCTTGCACTTGGCCACATTGAACCCCATTTGCCATGTTGACGCCCACTCGCCCAACTTTGACAGATCCCTTTGGAGTGCCTCACAATCCTCACTGGTTTTCACCACCCTGAACAACTTCGTATCATCCGCAAATTTAGCCACTTCACTGCTTACTCCCATCTCCAAATCATTAATGAACAAGTTAAAAAGCAGTGGACCAAGTACTGATCCCTGCGGTACCCCACTGCTTACCACCCTCCACTGAGAAAATTGCCCACCTACACTCACTCTCTGTTTTCTATGAACTAGCCAGTTTTTGATCCATAAAAGGACTTGTCCTTCTATCCCATGATTTTTGAGCTTACTTAGGAGCCTTTGATGAGGAACTTTATCAAAAGCTTTCTGGAAGTCAAGGTAAATAATATCTATTGGATCCCCCTTGTCCACATGTTTGTTCACCCCCTCAAAGAACACTAACAGGTTAGTGAGACAAGATCTTCCCTTACAGAAACCGTGCTGAGTCTGCCTCAATAGGTTTTGTTCATCTATGTGCCTACTAATTCTTTCCTTAATAATGGTTTCCACCAATTTACCCGGTATCGACGTCAGACTGACTGGCCTGTAATTTCCCGGATCTCCTCTGGAACCCTTTTTAAAGATGGGAGTGACATTAGCTACCTTCCAATCCTCAGGAATGGAGGCAGATTTTAAGGAAAGATTACATATCTTTGTCAGGAGATCTACAAGTTCACATTTGAGTTCTTTCAGAACTCTCGGATGTATGCCATCTGGGCCTGGTGATTTATCAGTTTTTAAGTTGTCTATCAGTTTTAGGACCTCCTCTCTCGTCACCTCAATCTGACTCAGGTCTTCCAACACCCCTCCTGAAATCAGTGGTTCTGGAGTGGGCAAGCACTTCTCATCTTCCACAGTGAAGACGGAGGCAAAAAATGCATTTAGCTTCTCAGCCATTTCCCTATCATCCTTCAATACTCCTTTTACCCCTTGGTCGTCCAAGGGCCCCACTGCCTCCCTGGCTGGTTTCCTGTTTCTAATGTATTTGAAGAAAGTTTTATTGTTGGTTTTTACGTTTTTTGCTATATGCTCCTCATATTCCCTTTTTGCCTGCCTGACCTCAGACTTGCATTTTATTTGCCATAGCCTGTGTTCCGTTTTATCAGCCTCACTGTGACTAGCTTTCCACTGCTTAAAGGAATTCTTTTTACTTTTTACAGCCTCCATTACTCTGTTTGTTAACCATGCAGGCTTTTTCCTATACCTGTTTGTGCCTTTCCTAACCTGCGGAATATATATTTTTTGAGCTTCTAGGATCGTAGTTTTAAATAGATCCCAAGCTTCCCCAATTGTTTTGACCCTTTCTACTTTTCCTTTCAGTTTCCTCCCCACGTGTCCCCTCATATCAGAGAAATTACCCCTTTTAAAGTTAAAAATGGTTGTGTGAGTCTTTTTGGCCAATTCTCTATTTGTACAAATGATGAACTCAACAACATTATGATCACTGTTTCCAAGCGGTGCAATCACTTTTACATCTCTCACCAGGTCTTGAGTGTTACTTAGGACCAAATCAAGGATCGCCTCTCCCCTGGTAGGTTCCGTGACCATCTGCTCCATAGCACAGTCATTTAGAGTGTCTAGAAACTCAATCTCTTTTTCCCGACTAGAACACATATTGACCCAATCAATGTGTGGGTAGTTAAAATCACCTATTATTACACAGTGTTTTTGTCTAGTTGCTATCTTTAAGGCATTCATCATTTTATAATCCTCCTCTATCTTTTGATCTGGTGGGCGATAACAAACTCCCAGTGTTAAGTTTCCTTTTGGCCCCCCTATTTCAACCCATAGAACTTCCAGAAGCGAATCCAATTCACTTAGCCTCTCAATCTTTCTAGACTTTATACCCTCTCTGACATACAGAGCTACCCCACCTCCAACCCTTCCCCCCCTATCCTTCCGATATAATATATAACCGGGAATCACTGTGTCCCACTGATTTTCCTCATCCCACCAAGTTTCAGAAATACCCACAATGTCTATTTTTCCCTCCGACACCAAGCACTCCAACTCCCCGATTTTACCTCGGACACTTCTAGCATTTGTATAGAAACAGCTGTAATTTCCCTTACAAGTTAAGCCTGCATCCTTCCTCTTGCTATCTCGAGTCGTTGTCCGGCAGTCCATGTCACCAGCCATGGCCTCTGTGGACAATTTCAATCCACCTCCCTGTAGAAAAGCAACCGGTACCCCCTCACCTCTCTCAGATGAGCCAACCCGAACCAGAGACTTTTCATCTCCTGTCGGCTTTCCCCCAATATTCAGTTTAAAAGCTGCTCTGCCACCTTTTTGATTTTAAGTGCCAGCAGCCTGGTTCCTTCTCGGGACAAGTGGAGACCGTCTCGCCTGTACAGCTCCCTCTTGTTCCAAAAAGTATCCCAGTGCCTAACAAACCTGAACCCTTCCCCCCTACACCATCGTCTCATCCACGCATTGAGACTCCTGATCTCTGCCTGTCTCTCCGGCCCTGCGCGTGGAACAGGTAACACTTCTGAGAAGGCTACCTTGGAGGTCCTGGACCTAAGTTTCCTGCCCAGCAGCCTAAATTTCTCCTCCAGGACCTCACGACTGCATTTCCCCACATCGTTGGTGCCGACATGCACCACGACCACTGGCTCCTCCCCAGCACTATCTACCAGCCTATCTAAAACACGCGTAATGTCCGCTACCTTCGCACCAGGCAGGCAAGTCACCATACGGTCAGTACGCGGGTTCGCCACCCAGCTGTCTACCTGCCTAAGGATCGAATCACCCACTACCAAGAGCCCCCCTCCCACCCTGCTCAGGGATGGTTCCTTGGTGCAAAAGGAGAGCCGCTCACCAGCTGGGGAAGAGGTCCCTTCTGAGGGCACATTCCCCTTATCCTCAGCATGGTGCCCTGTTTCCCCTAGACCCTCATGCTCCCTGACAGCAGCGGGGCTGCCAGATCCAGAGTGGGACGAAGCTAACAAGTCCCCGAGAGTCTTTTCTGTGTGCCTAGCTGACTGTCTCTGCTTCTCCAGGTCAGCCACCTTGGCCTCAAGGGAGCACACACGTTCCCTGAGAACCAGGAGCTCCTTGCACCGAGGACACACCCAAGACTTCTGCCCAGTGGGCAGATCGTGCCTCTGGCAAGGTGGTTTCTTAAATACTAAAGTACAGTCAATCACAGTCAAACAATGCCCCTTCCTCTCCCTCTCTCAAGCAGCCAGGACTCTGCAACAACTCCAAGCGTTTTCACACACTCCCAGACCAGTCCCAGACCAGTTCTCCTGCACAATATCCTCAGCTGAATCCCCTCAGTTGAAAGCAAGTAAAAAAAACCCACTCATCCTCTAGCACCTCTGTCTCCTGCTCAGAGCTCAGCTGGGTCTGAGATTTTCCAAGGGTGTACATCTATATACTTGTGACAAGATTTTGCAGGAAAACGTAAGACCTTCAAAGCCAGCTTTACCTTTATATTAGTCATTAAGTGGGAAAATGGTGTTTCTTCTTAAAACTTTCAAGATCTCATGCTAACATAAATCCTTTCCAAAGTAGTTCCAAAGTAGTTTTTAGAAGAATATTGGTAACGCAGAAATGAGGTGTGCGTGCATGTGTGTGTGTGTGTCTCCACCTAACTGCATAAGCAAATGTGGACATTTGTACTATTTTTCCAAATGAGAAAGAATGTGTTATATTATGGGTAATGCTTAAAATAGTCCAACCAGCAATCAGACTGTTTAAATAGTCATCTGTTTTAAATAGTCATCTGATAACATGAAATTCTAAGAAAATATCTAATCTTCAAAGTAAAATGTATGTTTCCCTTTAATTACTGTGTTACCAATTGAATACTGAAGGCCAACAGGCACTTGATAATGTTCATCTTAAACTTTTCATTAAACTACAGAAATTTAAATTCTACCTTTTTGTGCACTCTGACATTTTTGTCTGGCATTTTCATTAATTTTGCGACATACATAAATGTAGCTGAAATGTTAGCTGATCAATACTTTGTCTTTCTCTTGTAGCACTAGAGCACATTTCCCTGAAGACCATATAGCAGTGCAGGAATTAAATGTGTAAAATATCAAATGTTAATGTTAAACACAGCAGCATTTACTGTATAACAACTGAAAAGGCTAAAACAATTCAAAATGGACAAATGGTACCACAAATTATCCACAATCATATTTAAAGATTAAAGTGTGCCTAGTAAAATAATTCATTGACTCATGTTGAAGTGTGTCCTTTTACTGATAGCTTACTTGTCCAATTATTTTTCTGCTCATTACAGTAAGAAGTGACAGTGCGCGAAAGAGATGGCATACACACCCTCCTACCCTGCCCTACTTCCCCTTGCACCTCCGACATCCACAAGTGCATAAACGTCTAGTCAAGAGCCTGAAGAAAATTAAACCCGATTTATAAGACATTTCAGCTTTTACATTAGGTTATTCCAAAGACAATCCTTGCCACTCTTGCATAGGGTATGATTGCCATACTTTTAATGTTCATAAAAATATTCTGTCACATATTAAAATTCTATAGAATTAACACAAAAGGTTTTATTTTAGCAAGAAACAAGGACACTTAAGTATGAAACAAAGGAAAAGTAGTACATTTAAGATGTGACAGAACAGTGTTATAAATAAAATATTAAAGCTGCTTTTTATCTATTGTATGATTTAACATTGGAAAAGAGATATGGCAAATAACAGGGGGCCACAGCACTAAATAATTAGTTGTTTTTCAGTCCCACGGCAAGAGGATATCAGTATTTAAATTTCATGCACTGTGCATATTAAGAGGCTATTTATATTCTATGTCTCCTTAATAATCAGGATGCACTCATTTAGTCTACAATCCTTCACAGACAGTTAGGACTGCAGAACTGTGTGAAGAACTGCTATCTGATGTTATAATGCTCTAGCTGTGGCACATTCCCAAGATCTTCTGGTTTCAGTAATATACATAATGGGCAAATGTACATTGAACTCGAGTTATAAAAATTATACATGTTATGTGGTCCTCTGAGACCACTCTAGGTGGCTGAGGCTTAAAAAAAGACAAAGCTTAAGCAAAAACTCATATAAGCCAAGTATCATCCATCTCTGCTACAAGGCTTTGAATCCACTGAATAAATCTGCTCCATTTGTTGTTCAACATACTATAGCATATAATGATGATGAAGTTTAAATGTTAAAAATCAGCTTGTAAACCAGCTCTTTCACAAGACATCCTAAGCCCTCAGCTGCCTCATCTAATGCTGCCCAACCGATGTATGATATCAGAAAAGAGCAGCCAGATGGGCTATGTCATCTCTGTATACAATGCAAAACTGTGACATCACAGAAAATTATCTAATGGCTTCCAAAATAGATCAATAAGGCGTCAGACAGCAAATATGAGACTGTATTGGGGGGATAAATTTGTGTGTGTATTCAAGGCACTGAAGGCCCTGAGATTGTCAGTTTTAATGGACTACTGACTGGGAATAGACACTGACCTGTATGTTCATTACAGCCTTGGTACACATCAGGCCACACAAGAAATGGCTCACAGATCTTTGACAGGATTTAAAAGGCTTCCAATTTAACCAAATACAGTTAAAATAAGAGAAAGTACATAATTTTATTTTCTTTCAAAGCAGTATTGCCATCTACAGTGTAGTTACTAGCTCATGTGTGGCATTTAAGGAAACCAGTGACAGCCTCAGAATACTTCTGAAGTTCTGAAAATGCATTTGTCAACTGGCCCAACAAAATCAAAAAGGATTTCTTGAAATAGCTCACAGAATTTGTTTCTACATCAATATGTTTGTTGACTTGGGGTTTCCATGATCAAGTTCAAGAAAAGTTTATGTCTCTTTTATATCTCTTTAAAACAGGTGATTTTATTTATTTTATAGTTCGCCTTTCTCATTTGAGACTCAAGGTGGATTTCAAAATAAGTAGAATAAATAGAAGTGTATTTGCTACTTCTGTATGGCTATTTTCTATGCCACTCCAGGAATCAAGAGACCACATGGAAGGAAACAATAACATGGTTGTGTCCCATTGTCTTTCCCAGGTAACACTGGCAGAGTAATTACATCACAGGCCCTGCACATGTGTGGGAAACAATCACACAGTAACAACAATGGCACCCTTATAACTTATATAAGCTTGTAGTAAATTTGACATCATTTCTTAATCTCCAAAACTTGCATTTTGTAAATTCCCATTTTGTCAGGACTTGTAGAATGCCACTGCCATATATCTAAGACTGTAAAATCAGGCATTGTTGATTTAAACAACCTGCTGACCTTCATGACCTATGGATTTATTTCTTAATGCTTCTCTCTAGAGCAGTAACACTTCCCAACAGTGGCTAGAAAGTTTGTCTAAAATGGAAACTAAATTCAATTACTATCACAATTTACAGCAAATGACAGAGGAATAGGGAAGAGAATGGGGGCAGATTAAGAAATAACAGAACCTGTGATGGCCTCATTTGTTCACAAAGAAACAGCAAGATAAATAGATAATACACTGAGAAAACGTTAGTCCCAGAAGATGCAGCAATTTTGGAGGGGCAGTATGTCATACCAAAAAGGTGATTTATTACAATTTTTATTGGACAATGAAGTTCATGGGGAAGAATTGGGTTGTATCAGGCTTCTGGGAGCCAAATGGATCATGGTGCTTTCACCTTGAACTTCATTGAATGATGATACATGCCAGTTCTAGGAAGAGCTGACAGGACTAATTCTACCAGTCTCTTACTGGTTATTCATTTCACTCTTGGATTAACTTTTCTTCCTTGCAAAGTTCTGGCAATGCACTTTTCTAATCTACTTTATTAAAATGTATTTGATAATTACTAAAAGACCTACATAATTAAGTTTTTCATGCTAAGACTATGCCAACATTGTATCTGCATCAACATATACTAGGTTAAAAATCCGGATTAGTGAATAAAATATCATACCAAAAAAGCAGCAAGGCTCCTTGGTGGTGAATCCCAGTCAAAGCAACTGTTTACATAGTAGGCAGCATTTATGAGGGCCATGACACAGCGCTTCATACGAATGAAGTTCCTTAGCAAAAGCTGAACAAAATAAGAGAATGTATTAGATTGATTTGTGCATTCTAGCTATGAAGAATGCCAATAACATAACTGAACATTAAAAAAAAATGTGCTATATAAAGTATATAGGATAAATATGTGAAATGGCTATCAGTAGGATTACCAGCCACCTCAAGTACAAGTTTCTATAGTAGCTCTGTGGTATAAAATGAAAATAATTATCATTATAAATTCTGAGCTTTGTGCAGGGCAAGTCAAAACCAAACTAACAATGTGAAATTGCAAATATCAGTGGGCTTAGACTGGAGTACCATTACATAGGATTGCATTATTAATGCATCAATCCAACTTTTAGAAATGGAAATTTTTATATTGGCCTCCTAGTCAATTTTGGAAATAGTTGTTAGTGAAAATTCATGAACAATTGGCTCTATCTACTTATGACATATCTACCTATGTAAAATTAACACATAAAATTAGTTCAAGAACAGAATTGTGGTATTAGTTGCTGTAGATTTTCTGGGTTGTGTGGCCATGGTCTTGGCATTGTCCACACAACCTGGAAAATCTACAGCAACTAATGAACTCCAGCCGTGAAAGCCTTCGACAACAAATTGTGGTATTCATTTCACTAATTCAAGGAATCTGATGTTTTAAGAGCAACTCCATTTAATGAGATTCTTATACAAAAAGATAGGATTTTAGAAAAATTGTCAGTTATCCACGCTCTAATCACATAGAGGTTAGACTAGTTTAATGTGTTCCATTTCGGCCTGCATTTGAAGTTTCAACTGCTATAAAAAGAAGTGGCAACATATGTTGCTGTAAAAAAATCTAAATAGCTGTTGATTTGCTTCCATCACAATTTAAAGTGCTGGTTATTAGATAGAAGGCCTTGACTAGCCTGGGACAAAAGAATCTGAAGGACTGCTAACTCCATATGAGCCCCCCCCCAAAAAAAAATCACCCTTGGCACTAGAGGTGGTGTGCTCTCATCTTTGGAGGTAAGTGGATAAATACCAGAGACACAGCTTTTTCTGTTGTGGTGCCCAGTTACAGAACTTCAGGCACCAGAAGAAATTGTTATTGTTTTCTCACACTTTTGGATTGGAAGTTAGCTCTGACTCATAAAAGAGATTCCTGTTTATTTTGTTACTACAGGCTGCAATGGCTACCCATATGAAATTCACATTTTGGCTGATGTGTGTGCGTTTTAATTTTGTTATTCTTTTTTATTTTGCCATCCCAGATTATTTTTAGGAAATGTTGCTGATATTATAAAGACTTTAAAAAGATCTTTGAAAATGATATTATTTTTAGAATATGTTCCAAATGGCTAGCTTTTCTTGAGGGAAGAGGGGTCATACTGGTCTCATGCCTTTTATTGAAACTTATATTTCATTTAAGAAATTGGTGTTTCTGGGAAGCCTCGTTGCTAGCAATGCTTATCAATTTGCAGTATAAACATTTTAGATATCTGTCCGGAAATAAGTCTAGTGACTTTTAAAAGGTGATACCTATACATTCAGAATTACATCCCCTCTTGCTTGTTGGCTATAAAAAGAGTGATTACTTATTTTATGATAGTTATGATGCTTACAAAGCTCTTTACTTAAAGGAAAGATATATTTAATGTGGTTAATTGTACTTAATATTAAATCAATATAGGAAGAGATCCTGAAAAATCAAGTGATTTAAAATTTAACTCTTCAGTGACCCCAAATTTCAAGCCTGGAAAGAAAAAAACATGATTAGTGGTAGGATTACTTTAAAAAAACTGAAAAAAGTATTCAGCAGGCTCATAGTGTTGGAATAGTTAACAGCTATAATATTTACCAGCAGTAAGCAGTAAATATACATGAGAAGAAGATCCCTGTCAATCAGTCTTGAACAGCTGAATTTTTTGGTTGCCTCGGATTAGATTCTAATAAGCATCAGAGTTCAAACTAGGAGAACAAAAGGCTGATACATTCCCTAATCTACAGGTCAAAGTTAGTCACAAAAATTACGCTAGACTTAGTTTACAGCCACCTGCACTACAAGTGGATACATGAGGGCAGACTGGCAACTTTAGCTTGGATTCTCATTTGCAGGAATACAACTGTGGCAGGAGGGAGTAAAGATTTAACTTTTGCCTCCTCTAAAATATGCACATCATTCTTCCCACAAAGGGCTTAAGTAAGATGTGCTCTCTGCTATCAAGGCTAGAAAGAAATGGTTAAAAGGTTACAAATGCTATCAGATCTTTTCAGAATAATTAGTCAGTTCCACCACTTTACCTGTTTAGAAATTCTGTTTTCTTCTTCAATGTACTTCTGTTCTTTGGGTGTTAATGTTCGCAAGCTAGCTTTCACCTGTGCATCAGAATAAGCATCAGTTTATAGACTGAATACTTTATCAATATACATACCATTTAGAACAATTATAACAGTTGAAAGTCATGAGGCCAAGACTGTAAGGTACAGAAACTCATGCTTGAGTATACATTAGCAGCAGATGCAGCAAAGTGCAAAAGTGTGAGGTCTCAGCCAGTGGCAGAAGAAGAATCTGCAGTATACATCAAGGTTTAGAGAAAATAAGGAATGACAGAAATTCTCTACAAATCAGAACAAAAGCTTTCATGAAACTGAAACGCTTTAGCAGTACAAAAAAGCCAAAGTTAAGACTTACAGCATTAAAAATCACATCTATTTCAAGATAGATGACCCCCTTTGTTGGCCCTGTCAGCTGCTTGTTTTTCAAGACGTAGGCTTTCTGTTCACCATTTTGAATCTGCGGGAAAAGGACATGACAGCCGTCTGTCTCGCAGTCTCCACTGAATACACTCCCTCAGTGACCTTTGACCCCCAGCTGCTGAAACTGACAGAGAACCCAAAACAACTGTGGCAATTCTGACAAGTACCTGTTCATTACCAGGACCAAGTCTGTCAGGAAAAATTAACTATCATGGGATTCAACATGGCCGTGAATTGAGTATGTTAAAATTTTTTAGTGTTCTTATTACAGACCTTGGCTGAGAAATGACAGACATAGGGCTGATTTTTTCCCTATGAGCATGAACAATGCAGAGCAGTGCATTAAGTAAATAAATATTCTAAAAAAAAACTCACAGACAGCAATGGAATAGCCACTTTGCCCAGGAAGTCAGCACTCCGATCTCTATCTTCATCATAAACTGTCACTTCAAGAACTGTGTGGATATCCTTAATATTGCTATGAAAGGGTGGGGCACAAAGAGATAGGTCAGTGACTTAACTGAATACTTACCAAAGACAAATGCATTACAAAGTTACCAAAAAAACTGCCGCATGTATTTTTAGACATATATCCAGAAAAGAGGAGGGAGGTATGTTGAAACAGCAGTGGCCAAGAATGTAAGAATTGATATGGGTATTTTATTAAGTATAATACTTAGAATGTTCACAGTAGTTTCAATATTCAAAGTACTTCTTATTTCATCTTTATCCTTATATTGCAGATGGTGGAAGTCAAGAGAGACTGGCTTGCCTACAGCTATCTAGGAGTATGCAAGTTGAATTCAGGAACACACATAAAGTGAACGCTTTCATTCTTTAAGGAAATATGGAGACAAAGTGTGTTCAAACAGTATTGCCACTGAGAAATTAACTACTGCCTTAATTCTCTACATTCTTTCCAATAAAGTCCCTCATAAGCTGAAGATGGAACATAAAAAAGGAA
Source organism: Gekko japonicus (assembly GCF_001447785.1). Taxonomy (NCBI): domain Eukaryota; kingdom Metazoa; phylum Chordata; class Lepidosauria; order Squamata; family Gekkonidae; genus Gekko; species Gekko japonicus. Next base: position 209,181 of record NW_015177016.1, on the reverse strand, counting down.
GGCTTATTAAAACAATATGCCTCCTTATGATGGGTTCAATTCTATGAAGAGCGGATGTATACAGAATGGATCACCCTCTTTCTGTACACTCTGAAGCACCTGTATCCCCATCAAAGCAGGTCCCAAGGATCAGGGGAACTGAGAAGCAGAACTAGATGCAGTGTCATGGAGGGGGGGGGGAAATCACACACAACCCCCTGCAAATGAAACACGATCTCGTGTGTGAAATTTCTGCTAATTTCTACTTTTTGTTGTAGCCCCCCATACTACATCCCACACTATTCCCAAGGACCCACCAGTTCTTAAGAGCAGCTTTTCAAGGGGGGAGGTGCAGGAAGAAGAGGGAAGGAATGCTTTCTGTGAACTCCTTCACAGTACATAGTATCCAGCACATTTTTTTCTATGTATAACTCTAATCAATTAAGAGAATAATAAAAAACAGAATTAAAAGGATGTGTTACCACTTGCAGCAATGCTACTCTCTAATCCACACCAACTCCTGAAATTTTCAGCACCTTCATCTTTGATTCTCTACTAACTATTCTTCCTTGCACTGCGGTCACCATTCTGCCTCCTTTTCCAATAATAAAAATATCCTCTGATCTCATTTCATCTCTCTGCTTCTATCATTCTCTTTCTCTACCAACACCCCCTTCAGTTCGTCTTTCTTTCCTCTTTTTACTTTAATACGAGTTGATTATTTGGAAAAGAAAATGAATTGCCCAGGAATAACAAATGATATGATTAAGAATACATAAACTAAAGACATTATAAGCCAAATTTAAAAATATGTAAGGAAGTTCGATGTTACAAGTACGTCTATTAGGGCATCCAGGGTATGTTCAACACTTCATTTGAGAATTGCCCTCTTGATGCAACTGCCGAAGTATGTTTAAACTAAGAAGAGTTTTTACTTTGACAAGAATGAACATTCTTCCCTTGACGGTTTTGGAGGGCAGATGTAATAGAGTATCACACACAGAGACCTTTATTGGCATTACAGCACAAATCCAAATAAAATACACTGGAATCTGTGGTCAGAAAGAACATCTCCTCCTAAAGGCCTGGTAGAGAAATTTTGCTACAGATTCAATGATTTCGCTCTTATTTGAGGCTAAAAGTATAAAGGTCTTACGATCCTCGGATTGACCCTCAAAAGGTAGCAGGGAAGGCTTTAAAAAAACAGCACGATCATCATAAAATTTACAGTGCAAAATAACATGAATGTTACCTTCAATCTCATTCATCCCACGTGGACACAACCAATCTATATATATGGAATTTTATTAAATCTCCCATATAACACCATAGATGGGAGAACATTAAAATGGGCTAACATAAACACCCTACGCAGATGAGGATCACACAAACAAGATAGGTATTCAGAAAGGGAAGGGCCAGATGAAAGCTCCCAACGCACTGGGGAACAACGACCAAAAGCCAGGCTTTTCAATTCTTGTATCTCAATATCAGTAAGTCTTTGCTTAAACAAGGCAAAAACCTACTTCTCTGAGAGCAAAACCTTGTCATTAAAGTTAAGTCCAATTACTGAAATTTTCTCCACATTATAGTTCAACCAATCAGATAGATGAGATTCAGAAAACATATGTATAATGAGGCTGTTAGGATCGCATATAAAATAGAGGTGTAGCCAAAATTTAATGTTTATAATCGAAGCCTTTGTAACTAGCCATCTCTGATTCAACTCCAAGCATACGGCCGCATAAGATACGCACGCTGGGAGCCCTAAGAATTTCCTCAGGAACTTAGCTTGAACATGTTCCATCAATGCGTTGAAGGCAGCAATCCAGACTGGGTCACCACATAACAATTTGGCACGGATTTTATAGTTAAATACTTTAAGGGCTGCAGGAATATACTAATTTCCTTTGGTAAAGAAGAAACAGGAAATTGCAAGAACTGTACTATTGATAGATTTTTCCATTTCCCTGGTGTGTATGGCCCAATTGGAGTTATAGTAAAAATGAATGCCGAGGTATTTGAAACTTTTGACATGTTCAATATTCTAATAGGACATGCAGATGCTTATATGATAAAATCAAAACCACTGAACATATGATTATGAAGTGTCCTATATTCAATGAGCTGAAGGCTACTTTAGTCACCCCTTTACTTAAAAAACAGAATTTGTTAAATGTGCGAGCCCAGGTATCATGGCTACTAACAGATACAAATGATCATGTCACCCTCTCAGTGGCAAAATTCATAGGCACAATAATCAAATATAAGAGAAATAATATTGAGTAAGATCTTTCAAATAATTTTGGATTCTAACTTTTGCTTAAGCCGATAGCTGTATGAGCAGTGATAGATGGATGGATGGATAGATGGATAGATATATGTGTTGATTACTTGTACCCTGATGACCTTATCCAACTACTTCATACCCCTGTGATCCCATATGCTTATGAGGTCTAGTTGCCATTTCCTCCATGGTTCTTGCATTTGTCCACTACATACTCAACCTTATCACTCTCCTCTGGCTTACCTTCGTACTGTAATTCAAACACAACATAATTTGTATAATTTCTAAAAAACCTTCCCTTGATGCATCTTCCTTCTCCAAACTAACACCCAATTGTTGTTACACCCTTCACTTCCAAATCCATGAAGTTTACTCCTGCCATTTCTGCCCTTCCTCAGTTCCTCTCTATTTCTTCATTACATATTCTTAATGCCACTGAAAATGTCATTACTTGAAATCACTTATCTCTCACTAACAAATCCAATGTTCTCTATTCTGTTCTCACCCTCCTTGACATCTCTCTTATATTTGAAACAGTCCTATTTCACTTCCTATAGGGCCTATGTTTGCAGACTGAGGAGCGGGAGGGAGGGAGGGGGAAGGGAAGAACAAACCGCAGACCATGTTGAATTGGAGGGAAAAATGCCACACGTTTTATTGAGTACAATTATAGGAGCATCAGTGTAGCACAGGACATAGATCCAGTATCAGGCAACCTGCATGTTGGCTGATGACCAACCATCCCCCAAGCCCACCTGCTGGGGGAGCAAACGCAGGACAGCAAGTCTAGTGGTCCCATATGGGCACATACCACTGTGTGGTTTCCTTGCCACCTGAGGGTCAGAGTCAGGAACCAGCCCCCACAATGGGGAGGCAGGTATACAGGCTCATCCTCCAAAACTGGATCTGGCCCAATGCCCAAACTGCCTGAGAAAAGCTGTGCTAGCATGCAACAGATACTCACATACTAAACCCTATACCAAATACACTGCAAAGCACAAAACCCAAGGGTAGGGGAGGCAGGGGAAGCAGGAGCTGACTGTGCAGCCAGCCTGAGCTGTGGTTCCCTGAATACTGGATGGCAGACCAGAATGAAAACTCTGTTTTTAAGGTCCACCCCTGGAAGCTCTGCCCCTCCCTCAGCAGGTATGACTAGCTGCTTGAGTCCCAGTTGAGTCTGGTTGCCTTAGCTTACTACGCTGAAGAGCCAAAAGGAAAATCCTTCACCTTCATTTGCTGCCCAGCCCCACAGCTGCAAAAACAGCCCCAGGTAAATCTGGGAGCTGTCACTTCTGTGAGTCTGTCTTCGGCTGGGTCTCTTCCAAACTGTCTAATCACTCATCCAATGTTTCCATAGGACAAAATCTCCTCTTTTGCTTTTCCTACTTCCACTAGAGTTCCCCAAAAGATCTGTTCTTGGCTGTTTTTTTCTCATTCCACAGTGTTCCATAGCTTTCAGTACAACTTATATGGTGATGACAACTAGCTTGGGTTCACAATTCTTGAACTTTATTCAGGATGATGGAAACCAAGGTGAACTGTAAAGAGCTACAGGAGGATTTCTCAGTTGGGTGAGTAGGCAACAACACAGCAAATGAAGTTCAATATAGATAAGCGTAAAGTGATGCACACTGGGGAAAAAATCCTACGTAAATGCTGATGGGGTCAAAACTGGCTGAGATCAAGATGGAAAAAGATCCCAGGGTTGTGGAGAATAGCTCAACGGAAATGTCAACTTATTGTGCAATTGTGGTGAGAAAGGCAAAATCCATGCTGGTGGTGATTATAAGAAATAGCACTGAAAACAAAACAGCCAATATTTAATGCCTTTATATAGATCTATGGTATAGTCTCATTTGGAATGCTGTGTGAGATTCTGGTCACTGTATCTCAAAAGGGATACTGCAGATTTGGAAAAAACACAAAAGAGGGGAACCAAGATGACTAAGGAATTGGAGAAAAGGCTAAAGAAACCGAGACTTTTTCATTTACCGATACTAAGAGGCAACACCAGGGAAAGGCCTTGACCTCTATGCTCTGTTGTGGTCTCCTAGAATAACTTGCAGGCCCATAGCTACAGTGGGGCATCTCGGGGCCTGCCCACCTGACTTACCGCCAAGCCCCCCCGACTTCCCATCCAACCCAGGCATTCCCTAGGGTGTGTGTGCAGGGGTGTGTGCTGGTGCCCCCTGACTTATTTAAAGGCCCCCGGAATTAAAATTCCTGGCTATGGGCCTGGTAACTTGTTACACGTTATGAACCAGAAGGCTGAACCAGATGGACCACTAGTCTGATCCAGCAGGGCTCTTATGTTTTTCCCTCCCTACCTCCAGCCCACAGCTCCAATTGTATAACCAACACTGCCACTTAGATGTGTAAACATTTCCTCAAACTCAGTATGTCTAAGACTGAACTACTCATCTTTCCTCTCCTGGTGCACCCACCATATCCACCCAGAACAAATATGACTGTCTTCTTTTTCTCTTTCTTCCTTCTTATGGCCATTCCTCTCCACCCCTTCACAATAAATACTGGCTCATACTATATTGCTATTTGTTTTAATCATAAAATCATAGAATGTTAGAGTTGGAAGGGACCTTGCAGGTCATCTAGCCCAACCCACTGCACTCTGCAGGAGCATAGCTGAAAGATAGCCCTACATCATACCCAAAAGATGGTCGTCCAGCCTTCGCTTGAAAACATCCAGCAAAGGAGCATCCACCACCTCCTAAGGCAGACTGTTCCACTGCTCAACGACTCTTACAGTTAGGAAGTTTTTCCTGATATTTAGCCGGTAACGACTCCCTTGTAATTTCTACCCATTAGATCTAGTCTTGCAATCCGGAGCAAGAGAGAATAGATCTGCTCCATCTTCTACATGACAGCCCTTCAAATACTTGAAAACTGCAATCATGTCCCCTCTAAGCCTTCTCTTTCCCAGGCTAAACATACCCAACTCTTTCAGCCTTTCCTCATAAGACTTGGATTCCAACCCTCTCACCATCCTGGTTGTCCTCTTCTGGACATGCTCAAGCTTGTCAACATCCTTCCTAAAATGTGGTGCCCAAAACTGGACACAGTACTCCAGGTGAGGCATGATCATAGCAGAAAAAAGTGGAACTACCACCTCCCATGATCTGGAAACAATGCTTCTGTTAATGCATCCTAAGACTGCATTAGCTTTCTTTGCAGTCACATTGCACTGCAGGCTCAAGTTTAGCTTGTGATCAACCAGAACACCTAGATCCTTTTCACATGTACTAGTGTCAAGCCAAGTCCCTCCCATTCTATATCCGTGCCTTTGATTTTTTGTACCTAAGTGTAAGGCTTTGCACTTATCTCTATTGAAATTCATTTTATTTGTCTCAGCCCACTCAGCCTATCTAGATCATTCTGAATCCTGACTCTGTCTTCTTCAGAATTAGCAATCCCACCCAGCGTGTCATCTGCAAATTTGATAAGCATCCTATGTCTTACTCCAGGTCATTTATAAAAACACTGAACAACACCAGGCCCAGGCCCGAGCCCTACGGCACTCCAGTCAAGACTTCCCTCCACGTAGACGCTGAGCCATTTACAAGCACTCGTTGGGTACGATTTTTCAACCAACCATGAATGCATCCAACGGTTGCACCATCCAGTCCACACTTAACCAGCTTATCCTCAAGGATATCATGAGAAACTTTGTCAAATGCTTTACTGAAATCTAGATACACTATATCCACAGCATTGCCAGAGTCAACCATGAATGTAAGCCACCCTGAGCTTGCTTTGTGGGGAGGGCAGGGTATAAGTTGAATAATAAATAAATATTGCATCTTGAGTGCTGCACCCTCTTCTAGTCAGCTCTAATATAGCATTCTGCCACCAAAACCACTCACCTTAAAAAAAAAAAAACTTCTGACCACATAACACCCATTCTAATCCTACTGTGGCCTCCTGTCTGAACCCAGATTGAGCACAAACTCCTTGTGTTCTGACCTCAAACCTTTCATGGCCTTGCCCCCTCTCTCTTAGCTGTCATATCCTGATGCATCCTTCACTGTACACAAGTCCTCTGTTCTTTGACCTGATGCTATCTATCCATCCATCCCTCCTCAAAACCCACCTTTTCCCATCCCCAAGCACATGCTTCCTAAATTAAACATATTCTTTCCTTGTTAATCACCACCATGACCACCCACACCACCCACCTTTTTAAAATCTCTCTCTAATGTCAAATATTTGAATGTAAGCTTCTTGGGGCACAGATGTGTCTTCTTCTTATCTGTGAAGAGTCATGCACGCTGACAGCACAGCAATAGCAGCAATTCTTAGCTTACTGTGACTGTGAGCCGCCCTGAGCCCGCTTCGCGGGGAGGGCGGGTTATAAATTGAACTTATAAATAAATAAATAAAATTAATATTTGCATACTAAGACTTAAAAGCAGATGTAATATTTCCTCAGGTAGTTATCAAAAAGTTGAGGTATTGGAAACAAAACTCCTGTACCCTAGCAGTGTCTTTTAATTGTATACTTTTTAATTAAAATGAAATTTAACTATGGGCATATGGGAGGGTTAGCAAAAAGCTATTGAGAAACCCTGCCCTGTCCTATTCTTCAACATGGTGCCTGACTAGCTTATGATGAAAGATGACTGGCACCATTTTGAGTCTAATAATAGTGGGTTCCCTTTCCTACAGGTAAATCTAAAAATCAGGTGCATCAGATCACATGATTGTACTTGTGTGTACTTGTCCCAGCCAATGCCTCAGTAGCAGCCTGAGAGGAAGCCAGGAATGTGTCTAGTTAGGGTTACCAGAAACATTTTTTTAAAGTCTTGGAAACTGGAATTAGGAAGAGTCAATAAATCCACTGCTCCAGTAGCTGTAAAACAGTGATCTAAACTACCCTCAAAGAACATTGCAATTTGGAACATGAGTCTTAAAAAGTTATGTATCTTCAACCATCAAAATATTTCACATTTTTTGTTACACTGAAATACGTTACTCTGCTTAAGAAACCAGAATACTTCACCTGTCTTTTTAATTTTGGATGGATTAACCAGGTCTATATTAAATTTTAAAAAACAACACACACATAAAATTTATACTTACAATGTGAAGATCTTATTCCATTCTGGGTTAAGGTTCTTGTATACAGTGTGTGTCAACAGTCTATCGTTGTTCAGCTCAACTACACAAAATGGGTCACTTTTACCTGGGAAGAAATCATTTAATTTCTTAGCATTCACAAATACTTAAATTATCTGTGTATTCAATAAACCCAAACAAATATTATTAAAATAATACTACAGTTTTTAGACATGAATTCTGAATTCTTGCAAAGTATGCAGCATTCTTATAATGTCAAAATGCAGGGCTGCTCCTACCCAACTGTTCATGCTCCTGCTGCCCTTCCCTTGAGCAGCAGGAGTAGTCTGGGGGGTGGGATGACAAAAATTGGCATATCACAATGCTCTACAGATTTCCCAAATGTCTATGGTAAAGACTATAGAAATGTGGGGGATTCCTAGAGCATAATGCAGTGCTGTGATATCACTTCCCTATCTAGTGATAAAATTATTTTGATTATGATTTTACAAATGAGACCATGAATGAACATGCTAATTTTAAAAATAGAATTCAATTTAATAACAAGCCTTCAAAATGCCATTTATCATACAGGAAAACAGAAAATATACTGGCATAGTACCACATAAATTTATCTTTTAAGATACTAATATCTCACAATTTGTCTTGTTATTACTATTGCCTTTATTCAAATTTGATGTGCAATCCTAAAAACAGCTACAAGGAACATCTCACTAAATTCAGTAGGAGTTATTTCTGGACAAACATGTGCAGGATTATGCTGCAAGATGAGAAATGATAGCCAAGTTTTCATATTATTCACAATAAAATGGTGGTGCTCTAAAGCCAAATACCAAATACATCTAATATAGATTGTGTGCTTTCTCTTTCTAAATGTACCCACCCCCTACAAAAACAATTTATGACTTAGAGAAGCAGTTCTCCAACTTCAGTAAACTGGGGACCCTCTTTTTTATTTAAAAATTTACATGGAAACTTAAGTCCTCTCTGGCAGTCACCAAGTGTCACAGTGTCTTTCTGATTGGTACAAAAATCCTTCTAGACACAGCAAAAAGCTTCTGTATTGTTTAATTTTTAAAAATTTGTTTATTTAAATGACATTAGTTAACAATGTTAAAAATACAACCCATGATAATAAAAACAGCATTAAACAACCATTGAGCTGCTGAAAAACATCCATAAAACAAGTCCTCAGGCTAGAGGCAAGAACTAAAGACAGCTAAAAAGATAAAACCTTTTGGTTAAAAACATAGTTAAAAAGAAAGGTTTTGGCCTGGCCCCTAAGAGAGAGTAATGTTAACTTCAAAAGCAATTAAATTTAAAAAATAAACAATCTTTTGCTTAATAACCTTTTGTTGGATCCAGCTAAATAGGGGTTTAAAAGGATCTTAGAAGAACTTTCAGAGCCACTCACACAAACAGGAGAAGACCAGTGTTGCTCAAAACCTGCTATTATTCAAAAGGCAAATGTGGTTGGCTATTATTGTCTGTGGACAACTGATATCTCATATGCAGGGGTCATTTCGTAGAAAAAGAGGTGCAGGAGCTCATTAGCATAACTCATTAGAATAACTTATTTGCATATGCCACACACCCTGGTATCACCAGAAGTGTGTCAGAAGGCAACACCCACTGCTCAGGCTCCACTGGACTGTTTTGAATTGCTAGCTATGGGGGGGGGACACACACAGATCCTTGTGCTCCTCATGGCCCGGGGCTGCTGGGAGCAGGGGGCAGGGCTTGTTGCATGTGCCTGTCCCCTGGGCTCTTTACTGCCCGAGCTCCACTCCTGCAGGAAATGACCCCTGCTCATATGATCTTGACGGTCTTTTTTTTTTTTTTGCTTCAGAAATACAGTGAAAACCAGTTCAGTTTTGTATCTGAAGTAACAACAGTGACTAACACTATAAGTAGGGCTATACATCATTGATGCAACTCAACCAATTAGCTCCTAAGGATAAAATACTGGATCCTGGCAACAAATCAGCATATTCTCTGAGATGATCCAGAAATTATGTGACTGTGGCTGGTGGTAGTTCTATGAGCACCCACCTTTTAAAACAGTGAACACTGATTCTGTTATCTTTCTTCTGAGGTGGAGAGTCCCTACGCTGTTCCTAGAGAACAGAGAGGGCTCTGTTGTCATGTTAGCCAAATGGACAAAAGAGGTGTTCATGCTCCTTACTTACAACAGTACACGCAGACCCTCTGGAATACACTTGCAAACCCCCAGGGGTCCCTGGACCCCAATATGAGGAACATCAATTACAGCTAATTCCAGTACTTCACAATAACTGTCACCCATATAAGCCAAGATAATTGTACTACATGAAGTATAAGACCATTGGTTATCGGGGGGGTGGGCAGCAAACTTGTGTTACTGATCCAATTCTGACTGTAAAGTAGTTGGGGGGAAACCAAGGTGTGTCTCATGGCAGTCTAGCAAATCTAGTACACTAGGCCATTGTATTTCAAAATATTTTCAATACTTTTTAAATTTAATGTCATATACTACATGAAGTGATAGATTCGGCAGATCAAAGGGGCCATATTAATGATATCAGTAAGGCATGTAATTTGTTTCTTACCTTATACAAATGACAATTAAATCAATATTTAGAAAAAGCTGTCCAGGAGACATGAATTCCAATCTGCAATATTGATTCAGACCATCACAGGTTAATGTGAATATTATTAACTTTAATGGAAAAGTATAATTGTTTTAAATATACTGATTATACAGTAGGTGTTTGCATTTTGCAAAAAGTTAAATATCACTTAGCCCTAACATCAAACAATGAATTAATTAACCATCTTCATAGACACTGCTGTGACTGTCAGAAGGATAGTCTCACATACCAAGTCCAACTGCAGAGAGCTTCTAAAAAGCATGTGAAAGGAGGTTCACAAAGGCGAGGAGGAAAATTCTACAATTCTGCGTGAAACCGTGTCTCATGAAAGGTTTGCTATAAAAAACAGCCTGCATGCAGTTATATTTCAGCCACAAATACGTTGCATGCATGATTCAGACCCTCAGCGCGAACATTTCGTTTTCTTGCCAATATCCATCAGCATTCAAGTAAAAACAATCAATAAGCTACTTTTGAAGGCTACTTTGCATAACACAGTTATTTTACAATTTTTATGTAATTTTCTATCATCACTGGCCTATGTACATAGCATGTGCTCCTACACCAAGTTCTCCAGAGAATATCCCCCCTGCCTTTCTTTTTAGGATATGCTCCCATATTTCCCTTGTCTATGCCACATTTTTTTCTTAGACTTCCAATTCCATAAAACTATCTTCTTTTAAATCAATGATTCGTGTCTAATTCTGACAACTTTCTCATTTTCAAGAGTTCACACATCCAAAATACAGTCTAGAATTTCTGTCAGTGCTGTCATTTCTAGATGTACCTTGAAAACCAAATTAATTCCTACACATACTTCATTCCAAAATTTTGAAACTGAACAGCTCTATATCACGTGTATTATATTTCCTTCTGGTTAGTGCTGCCCCAAAAGATATCATTTGACATACCTTTTTAAAAACAACTTTGACAGAGTCTACTATTAGGGACGTGCAAAAAAAGCCAGTATTTTGCAGGTTCGGTTATGTAGAACTAAAAAAAATTGGTAGTTCCCAATATTCCCAAATACCAATATTGATATGGTATTTGGATTCAGTGTTTTTCGGGAATCCCAAGGGCTTTTAGCTCCATTGTACCCTATGGGGACCATTACAGTCAATCAATCCATTGGTATCTGGTGGTCTGGGGGGCTGGTTTTTGAAGTAGAGGCACCAAATGTGCAGCATAGCACAATTCAGATTCCACTAAGCTTGCAGGATAGTATGCCAATAGCACCAGTCTATTGATTCACATCCTGCAAACAGTGATTTACTAATTACATTATGGAAGAAAAATAGTATTTAGAATCTAACAAGTTTCTCTTTCCCCCCCCGTCAAGTCAAAGCAGACTTGTGGAGACCCCATAGGGTTTTCAAGGCAAGAGACATTTCATACTAAAATCCCTGACATGAATATGACACACACATACACACACACAAAACTCTGTTTTGATGAGATGCAGAATATACAGACCAGCGATCTCCCAAAGTAATGCTTTAGGGCACCATAGTGTCTGCTGATGGGTTTCCTGGCATCCACTTGCTCCATGTGGAAAGGTATTCCATATTTGACTGGAATAGGTAAACAGATCCTATTTTTGGTAGTAGCTTTGTGACCACTATCCTCTTGAGTCTTTCAAACTGCCTACCTAAAAATTTTGCACAAACATCCCCCGGATGGCTTCTGTTTTTAGCATTTTTTATGCTTCTATTCTCCTTATACTAGTGGGATCCACTTCATTCTCAAGACTTCTATCATCACTTTTTATGCTGATGGCTCCCTAAGTCACTAGTTTCTACCCCTCACAATGTACCTGTCTTTTTAATTCACTATCACTGGGCTTGCTATAATTTTCTACAGGAAGCACTTCAGTCAGTTATAACTAAATAATTCCACTAACTCACAAGGTATTTTGTCAGTGATTAATCTATATTCTAATAACCAAGTCTGCCAAATCTGAAGATACTTAAACGCGGAGATTGGACCTATGAATGGACAAGACAGATCTTTCTACAAACGGGGGGGGGGCACAGATTTGCAGAAAAATATGAAATCTAAAAAATATAGTTTTTTAAAAAAAACCTGAAAATGATAAAAAGAGTGCCTGTAGCTTTAAGAAATGGATGCCCTCAGTGGCTATCGCTAGGCTTGGTTACAACAGGCTTGGTTTCTGTCAGTAAAAAGGAGGAACAGACAGGGCCCTTTCCATTGCTGTTTTGGCCTTTGAGGGAGGACTCATGAGTTACTATTCTAGCCACTGTGGTATAGGGGCTAAAGTAGGAATTCCCATTCTGCCCTGGCAACTGTCTGGGTTACACATTCTAAGCCTAATTTACCTCACAGGCAGGGCCTGATGGACCATTAAGAGCGCCTGAACACCTTACTGTGGCCAGTGGCCTTCCACCCACACCGGGCGGGCCAGTCCTCTGACAGAAGGGCTGATCCTGACCCACTCAAGCCCTGGGCAAGGTGGGAGAGGCAGCCCCTAGCTAGCCTGAGGTGAGGAAGGGGAGACAGAGCTTGGCCTGCTGGAGCCCCATGTCAGATATGAGTTGGGGGAGGTGGCATCACCTGGCACAGCATGCTTGAGGTGATTCAGACAAGGCAGAGGGTGGCATCCCATGTGATGCAAGGCAGAGGACATTGCCCAGCCAAGCCCTGCCCAAGGCAAGGGAAGGCATATGGAGTCACCTGGCCTGACCAAACCCTGTCTGAGGCAAGAGAAGGCAGAGGATGGCACCTGGCCAAGCCCCACTCATGGTGAGGCAGAGGGTGGTGCCCAGTTTCTCCCAGCTGAGCTCTGCTCCCAGCCAAAATAAGGACCTGGCCTACTTGTAGTATGAATGGGAATATAAGGAATACCTCAGGACCTGCCTGAGGTAAGGAAAACAGCAGCTGTCCAACTGGCTAAGCAGGTTGCCTCATCATGCCTCCTTCCATCCCTCCTTGGGACCAACATAGCATACAAGAACAAAATGCTTCTGAGGAAAGGGTAGGTATTCACAAAGTCTTCTCACAGCATGCAATCACATTTGGGGAATATCTGGGACACAGCTGAAGCTACAATGAAGCAAGTTATAACAAGTGTGCATGAGCTTGCTAATCATGTGGGTCAAATACTTTGAAGCAATAATTAGGGTACTAGGCTAAAAATTGTTTTAGAATGTTTATTAGAAAGAATTGTACCACATAGCAGCTGCCACCTCCCCCTGAAGTTTTCATCTGCCAGAAGTAACCACACAGAATTGCCTAGTATTGTCACAACACCTCTAGTAATGTAATTCTACAGTTTAGATGCATTCTATTAATAGTTATATGCACATGCAGAATTTTCTGTTTTATAATGGAAGTTCTTTTTAAAGTTTTGGAATTCAGATGTATAAGCTCAAGCCTATTGGACTACACAGTGGGTCTTTTTCCGTATCAAAACTACCACAGATCTTAGGGAAGGAAAATAAGTCTGACCTGAAAAGAACGGAGAATTATATTAGGCAAGCAAACAAGTTCAGGAAAAACCAAGATCTTGTAAGCAATTTTGTTGATCCCAGGGAAAGGGGTGGGAGGAGAAGAGGCATTAATATATTTGTTTCTGGACAAAAATCACAGATCATATTGTAAGTCTTTTCTGGCTGACCTACTTTTCTTCAACAACACTGCAACCAGGTCAGGAGGCAGATGTGGAATGGATGGTTTGGTTTACTTGTGTGAATAAATTAACCAATTTACTGCTCCATTTCAGGTAAGTTTAAAAAAAAACCATGTATTGGGCATCTAGGTAGTCCATAAATGATCAATGGATATACAGAAAGCATACCTTGCCATTCCAGCTTTAAACAAGTTTGCATCTTTGTTAACTGTCCACATTCAGATGTTTACCATTAGTTAACAATGATACAAGAGATAAAGTACTGATGGCTTTCAAAAATATTATGAAACATCTCAAGCATGTTCACATACTAAATTTGAAGGAATAAAGGGAATGCTTATTAAATTTGCAGATGATACTAAATTGGGAGGGGTTGCAAATACAGTAGAAGACAGAGGCAGGATACAGGGTGATCTTGATAGACTGGAAAACTGGGCTAAAACAAATAAAATGAATTTCAATGGGGATAAAGTTCTGCATTTAGGTATGAAAAATCAAATGCATAATTATAGGATGGGGGAGACTTGTCTTGGCAGTAGTGTGCGCGAAAAGATCTAGGGTCTTAGTAGACGATACACTAAATATGAATCAGCAGTGTGATGCAGTAGCTAAAAAGAAAAATGCCATTTTGGGCTGTATCAATAGAATTATAGTGCCCGGATCATGTGAAGGGATGATATCGCTTTAGTCTGCTCTGGTTAGACCTCACCTAGAATATTGTGTTCAGTTTGGGGCACCATAATTTAAGAAGAATACAGACAAACTGTAATGCGTCCAGAGGAGGGCAATGAAGATGGTGAGGGGTCTGGAAACTAAGTCCTATGAGGAAAGGTTGAAGGAGCTGGGTATATTTAGCCTGGACAGGAGAAGACTGAGAGGTAATATGATAACTACCTTCAAGTACTTGAAGGGATGTCATATAGAGGATGGTATGGAGTTGTTTTCTGTTTCCCCAGAACGTTGGACCAGAACAAATGGGTTGAAATTAAATCAAAAGAGTTTTCAGCTAAACATTAGGAAGAACTTCTGGACAATTGCAGTGGTTCCTCAGTGGAACAGGCTTTCTCAGGAGGTGGTGAGCTCTCCTTCTTTGGAGGTTTTCAAACAGAGGCTAGATGGCCATCTGACAGCAATGCGGTTTCTGTGAATATAGGCAGATCATGAGAGGGAGGGCACGGAGGGTTGCATCAGTACTGATCGCCACTTTGGGGTCAGGAAGCAATTTTTCTCCAGGCCAGTTTGGCCAGGGATCCTGGAGGGTTTTTGTCATCTTCTGGGCATGGAACAGTGGTCACTGGAAGTGTGGAGGGGGAGGTATTTGTGTATTTCCCACATTGTGCAGGGGGTTGGACTAGTTGACCATGGAGGTCCCTTCCAACTCTATGATTCTCTGATTCTAAATGGTTTTCAAGGCAGCAAAGTGAAACGAAGGCTGTTTGAGGGGAGAGCAAAATGATAATTCAGTGGTAGACAGGAAAAATTGCACTTTTAAAATCTTTAAGCTTCAGAGAAAAGAAAAGATTCAGGCACTCAGGCTTATGCTAGGTATAATGACTCATATGGAGGTTTGCCTTTGGTTGCAAAAGGTGCATTACCCAGAGACCTGTCTGAGTTTCTGCAAACCCAGAGCAGAACTTAATACTTGCTGAGTGTTCCTTCCTGCCCATTCTCTGGGTGCGGTCACACGGTTGTTTTGATCGGGTTTCACTGTTGTTCCCTCTCACATTTAAATTTGATGATCAGATGTGCCAATCTGCCTCCTGCCCTGAAGCGGGCTCACTCACACAATCTTCCTGGTTCTCTGCTGTACTTTCCAGGTATTTGCGCTTTGAATCCACGATTTCGCCGATCTGGACAGGCATCTCTCGCAATGATTGCGATCTTGGCCGCCTGACCGTTCTTTGCACTATGAGGTTTTTTTCCCCTCCAGGTTCCACCTTTGAGCGCATGAGCAATCCCGCGTTGAATAAATTCTATATTTAAATGTTCAAGCGCACATCCAGTGCAGAGCTCGTGGTTCTGCTTACCCCAGGAGTCCCTGATGCGGTGTTAGGAGGGAGGGAGCTTGCCCCTGGCACTGGGGAGCTCACCCAGTTTGCTAGAAGTGTCAGGCAACAGGAGGCGGCATGGAAAGTTGCTGGGGGAGGAAGCTGGCATGCGGGGAAGGAAGTGCTGGGCGGGCTTGCAGGTGAGCGGGCTGCAGACCCCACCCCAGGAATCCTCAATGTGGCATTAAGAGGGAGGGAGGGAGCCTGGAGCGCACCCAGCTTGCCAGCAGCGTCGGGCTGGCGGCGTGGAAAGTTGCTGGGAAGGGGAGGTGGGCGGGGAAGGAAGTGCCGGGTGGGTTGGCAGGTGAGTGGGCTGGGGAGCCCACCCCAGGAGTCCCCGATGCAGCGTTAGGAGGGAGGGAGGGAACCCGGAGCGCGCCCAGCTTGCCAGCAGTGTTGGGCTGGTGGCGTGGAAAGTTGCTGGGGAGGGGAGGCGGCCGGGAAAGGAAGTGCCGGGTGGGCTGGCAGGCAAGCAGGCTGTGGCCAGAGGGGCCGGCTGCATCTTGATGGTGCCCAGAGCCTCCTTGTGGAATGCTTGCAATTCGGGGATGGATGTGTGATCATCCCAACCCGAAACAAAATATTCCTGATTAAATTTATACCCGGAACAAATCGCAATTACCTTGCCGTGTGACCACAGCCCCGACCAATACCGTCGTGACCTGCTGCTAACCACATTTATTACCCAAGATGATTCTTGGATATCTTTCCTGCTCCCTCTCTAACCCAACTGACAGCAGAACACATAGCATCACCATGTCATTTTAGCTAGCCTTTCAACTTAAGTTATTAATACTAGTTTGTAGGTCTAAAATAGTTTAAGAAACTGTTAAGATTCCACAGAGGAGAGCAATAAAGGGGAATCAGATGTACAAGGCATTCATGCAAAAGTTAGAGTTGTCTAGGAATTTTATTTGTGCTCAAGATGACTGCACATTTCAAGTTGCACTTCCTCTGGCCTTCAACGTAATAGCTGAAGCATCAAGGATAATGGATCTAAGTACTGTAAGCCTTCAAACAAATTTAGAATCTTTAATCCATAGAAGTCCTGCACTCCGTACAATTAAAAATGAAACTGGGTAAAACTCAAGGAAATTTATTTCCAATATGGACAAAAAACATTAATCATAGTGTTCTAATTCATTTCATGCATCTCTCATTTGCCTTTTAGCTAATATTTATCATAATTCTGTGAGAAATTAGAAGTCTAAGATACTCTAGATAAATGGCTCAATTAATTGTACAGAGGTAGCCCTCTTTGAGCTGAACCAGAGCTGTGAGCTCTTTATTAAAAGCACTATTCTATAGTCCATAACCTTGTTCCTTGACTCCTCTCTAGTTTCCAATTTAAACAAGTCCCCGTGCGGCCTGTTCTAAAGGACTTTGTCTCACTGTCATTGTTAAGAGAGCTGAGGCATCCTGGAAGTGTGAAATCAGACCTCATGAGCTGAACGGTTCCCCAGGGAACGCTGGACTGCGCAGAAGGTCAAAGTCATGGGCTGGACCATCTGAAAGCACCCTGATCGCCCGTCTGTGACGCAGCAAGGAGAGGAAAGTGTGTGTGTGTGTGTGTGTGTATGTGTGAGAGAGAGAGAGAGAGAAAGAGAGAGAATGGACTATAATTGAACACATCTTAATTAAAACCCGCAGACAGCAAAAATAAACTGTTTTCTAGTCAGCCTGTCAAATGCAACAGAGTTAGCTCTGCTAATGAGTCTTGGTTGGTATTATTAAGAAATAAGAAAGGTTCACTTTGCAATAGATAAAAAACTAAACATATTTAATGTCTTAAATAATATGCCAATATATTATTTGCAAAAACATCATGCAGTTACCTAATAAAATGGTAAATATCACCTTATTAAATACTGATTTTGCACTGCTAGATTTTTTAACTTCAAAATCATAAGTACAATAGCAGAATGTTTCATATATGCTATATTTCTTCATCGCAATCTATCTTTCAAGAGCTGAGATGCAGCACGAAAAGGTATTTATTAAACCTTCTTAAATAGTGAAACCGTACGTAAGTGCTTCTTTCCTCTACTATCACAACTGATGGCATCTATTTAAATGGGTATACCTACCTGCATTGTGTTCTACCAGTTTTTATTTAGGTGGTGGCCTCCATTCAGAAGCTGTGCTTTTTTCTTGAGGAATAATAGACCATTCTTGAGGGGGGGGGGGAAGCTAAAGTAATTTTTTTTTTGCTAACCACATGGCAAATTGTAGGTAGTCACGTTGGTCCATTAGGAAAAAATCTAAAAGCAGCAAGAACGTAAAATCTTTATTCCTACCAACTAAGACATCTCAAAACAGTGAACAAGACCTCTAGAGTCTCAAAAGCTATATCACTCATTTGAGAGGTTTTAGTTCAGGGATCCCGAACATGGAGCCCACTGATACCTTTCCTTGTGCCCGGCAAGAGTTTTTAGAAAGTGGGTGGGGTTAGATGGGACTTTTGTCCATCAGGTGTTCTGAATGGCTGTACAGCACTTTAAAAACATTGCTTTGGAAGCAGCTGCCACCACTTCACTGTGTAGCTGAAGACAAGCTGTGCAAATGAAGGAAAATGTTTTAAAACAGTATGTTCTTTTCAAAAGGCATTCTGCTAAACAGAGTTTTTGCCTAAAATGTTGAAGAGCTACTATCAGAGTTACTTATAACCTCCCACCCTGAAATTTTGTGGCTGGCTCCATCTCCTGCAGCAGCCATTTTGTGGATGTGTCCATCACCCTGCATCAGCATTACAAACATGCTGTCAGGCTCAAAAAATCAGGGACCCCTGCTTTAGATGGATAAAAGGTATTTTGTTGTTGTTGTTGTTGTTCAGTCGCACTGTCGAGTCCGACTCTTCGCGACCCCATGGACCAGATCACGCCAGGACTTCCGGTCTTCCGCCGTCCTCTGAAGTTTGCTCAACTTCATGTTCATTGCATCGATGACACTGTCTAACCATCTCATCCTTTGCCGTCCCCGTCTTCTTTGACCTTCAATCTTTCCCAGCATCAGGGTCTTCTCCAGTGAGTGCTCCCTTCTCATTTGGTGGCCAAAGTATTTGAGCTTCAGTTTCATTATCTGGCCTTCCAGGGAACAGTCAGGGTTGATTTCTTTGAGGATTGACTGATTTGTTCTTCTTGCAGTCCAAGGGACTCTCAAGAGTCTTCTCCAGCACCATAGTTCAAAAGAATCTATTCTTCGGCGCTCGGCCTTCCTTATAGTCCAGCTCTCGCAGCCATACATGACTACTGGGAATACCATTGCTTTGACCATGCGGACTTTTGTTGGCAGGGTGATGTCTCTACTTTTTATCATGCTGTTTAGGTTCGCCATCGCTTTCCTCCCAAGGAGCAGGCGTCTTTTAATTTCATGGCTGCAGTCACAGTCTGCGGTGATCTGGGATCCCAGGAACGTGAAGTCTGTCACTACTTCCACGACTTCCCCTTCTATTTGCCAAGGAGTGATGGGGCCGGATGCCATGATCTTAGTTTTTTTGATGTTGAGCTTCAAGCCCACTTTTGCGCTCTCCTCTTTTACTCTGAGCAAGAGGCTCTTTAGATCCTTTTCACTTTCAGCCATTAGAGTGGTATCATCTGCATATCTGAGGTTGTTGATCTTTTCCCCAGCAATCTTAATTCCCGCTTGTGATTCATCCAGGCCAGCATTTCGCATGATGTACTCTGCATATATATTAAATAAGCAAGGTGACAGTATACATCCTTGTCGTACTCCTTTTCCTATGCTGAACCAATCAGTTGTTCCGTATCCGGTTCTAACTGTCGCTTCTTGGCCCTTATACAGGTTTCTCAAGAGACATGTGAGGTGGTCTGGTACTCCCATCTCTTTAAGGACCTGCCATAGTTTGTTGTGATCCACACAGTCAAAGGCTTTAGCATAGTCAATGAAGCAGAAGTAGATATTTTTCTGGTACTCTCTTGCTTTCTCCATAATCCAGCGAATGTTGGCAATATGATCTCTCGTTCCTCTACCTCTTCGAAACCCAGCTTGTACTTCTGGTAGTTCTCTATCCACGTACTGTTGAAGCCTAGCTTGTAGGATCTTGAGCATGACCTTGCTAGCGTGTGATATGAGTGCAATTGTGCGATAGTTTGAACATTCCTTGGCATTGCCCTTCTTTGGGATTGGAATGTATACTGATCTTTTCCAATCCTGTGGCCACTGTTGCGTTTTCCAAATTTGCTGGCAAATGGAGTGCAGAACTTTAACAGCATCATCTTCTAAGACTTTGAATAGCTCAGCTGGAATACCATCACCTCCACTAGCTTTGTTGTTAGTAATGCTTTCTAAGGCCCATTTAACTTCACATTCCAGGATGTCTGGCTCAAGGTCAGTGATTATACCGTCGTGTTTGTCAAGGACATTGAGGTCTTTCTTGTATAGTTCTTCTGTGTATTCTTGCCATCTTTTCCTAATCTCTTCTGCTTCTGTTAGGTCCCTACCGTTTTTGTCCTTTATCATGGCCAGCTTTGCATGGAACGCTCCCTTGATTTCTCCAATTTTCTTGAAGAGATCTCTAGTCCTTCCCATTCTATTGTTTTTCTCTATTACTTTGCACTGTTCATTCAGGAAGGCCTCCTTATCTCTCCTTGCTGTTCTCTGGAAATCTGCGTTCAGTTGGGTAAATCTTTCCTTTTCGCCTTTGCCTTTCGCTTTCCTTCTTTCCTCTGCTATTTGTAAAGCCTCATCAGAAAGCCATTTTGCTTTCTTGCATTTCTTTTTCTTTGGGATGGTGGGGATTGCTGCCTCCTGTACAATGTCACGAACCTCCGTCCATAGTTCTTCAGGCACTCTATCTATCAAATCTAGACCCTTGAATCTATTCTTCACCTCTACTGTATATTCATCAGGGATGCGATCTAGGTCAAACCTGAATGGCCTAGTGGTTTTCCCAATTTTCTTCAGTTTAAGTCTGAATTTTGCAATGCGTAGCTCATGATCTGAACTACAGTCAGCTCCAGGTCTTGTTTTTACTGACTGGATAGAGCTTCTCCATCTTTGACTGCAAATTATATATTCAATCTGATTTCGGTGTTGCCCATCTGGTGATGTCCATGTGTAGAGTCGCCTCTTAGGTTGTTGGAAAAGGGTGTTCGCTATGACCAGTGTGTTATCTTGACAAAACTCTGTTAACCTTTGCTCTGCTTCATTTTGCTTTCCAAGGCCAAACTTGTCTGTTATTCCATTACCTTTTGACTTCCCACTTTAGCATTCCAGGCCCCTATGATGATGAGGACATCATTTTTTGGTGTTAGTTCTAGGAGGTGTTGTAGGTCTTCATAGAACCGGTCCACTTCAGCCTCTTCTGCATCAGTGGTTGGGGCATAGACTTGGATTACTGTGATGTTGAATGGTTTGCCTTGGTATTAAAATAATAAAATAAAATAATAATTGATGGTAATAAAAGGTATTACTTGTGGTATAATGTCTGAAGTATAGCGGTAGAATCTGGGAGACCTTGCTTCAAATCCCCACTCTCCCATGGAAGCTTGCTGAGTGACCTTGGGCCAGTCATACACACTCAGCCAAACCTAACTCACAGTGTTGTTGTGACGACAGGAGAGGAGAATCATGTAAGCCACTCTGGGTCCCCACTGGGGAGAAAAGGGGAATATAAATGAAGTGAATAAAATAAAGCACCTTGAATCATTATTATAATTAACAGACAATCATAATTAAAATTGAGATCTCGGAAGAAACTATGATAATCAGTCAGTTTCCTATTTATCCAACACATATTTCCCGATTTTGTATTGCTTTCCTTAGCAAGCGAGCAAGCAAAACATTCAATATGTAAGGCCAAAGGTCACTAAATTAGAACATGTATAGTGACACTCAACTATAGCAAAAGCTAATTTCTTAAAAACACAATTAAAATACACAAATCACATTATACAATTAAAATAGTTTAGCCTTTAGACACAGCTCTGGTTCATATTTCCTGGCTGCCAAGGTGAATTGTGCCACTCTATAAGAGACATACTGATCTGAATTGGAAAGAAAGAACATTTATTTCTCCTCCATATTGCTTTATATATGACCATTCACTTGTCCTTTTAAAATCTTTCTCATAATGGAAAGGTTGGACAACGTGCTCATTGCCAATACATTCAAAACTGGAGGCCCAAAGACAGTGCAAATATTCTGACTTATTTTCTTATTCTTCATGAGAACATGAGAAGAGCCCTGCTGGATCAGACCAATGGTCCATCTAGTCCAGCATCCTGTCTCACAAAGTGGCCAACCAGTTCCTCTGGAGGGCCAACAACAGGGCAGAGAGGCTGAGGCCTTCATAAGAACATCAGAAGAGCTCTGCTGGATCAGACCAGTGAGGGTCCATCCAGTCCAGCATCCTGTCTCACACAGTGGCCAACCAGTTCCTCTGGAGGGCCAACAACAGGGCAGAGAGGCTGAGGCCTTCATAAGAACATCAGAAGAGCTCTGCTGGATCAGACCAGTGAGGGTCCATCCAGTCCAGCATCCTGTCTCACACAGTGGCCAACCAGTTCCTCTGGAGGGCCAACAACAGGGCAGAGAGGCTGAGGCCTTCCCCTGATGTTGCCTCCTGGCTCTGGGATTCAGAGGTTGAGTGCCTCTGAATGTGGAAAATGTGAAAAATCCCAAACTGTTCGGAAATTATCATGAAATGGATAAAGAATCATGAATACCTGAAACAAAGTTATATTGTTGTCTTTTTTTACTACCAACTTTCATGGATTTTAGGACCCCATACAACCATATTTATAAACTCATCTGCAGAACACCTTGAGTGCTAAAATTCTTTGATTTTTGGCACTCCACTTATATTTTATCTGGTGAAAGAGGTCTGTGCTGCTACAGTTAAAGCAACATCCTGCTTTGGCCAAGAGCTGATTACTTTCAGTGAAATGCTCTAAACCTGCTAACTGCCATAAAATAGTGGCACAGAATCACAACTGTTCAATGGGACTTTGGGAGATCAGAGTCATCTGCACAGCAGTTCCAATAGATGCTGTGGGCCTGCACTGTAAATGGAGTTCGATGAATGAATTACCCATTTGCAACAGCATCAACATCTTGATATGGAGTTCTATATAACTCTGCAAGCCAAATGACCACATAACTAAAATATTGGGCCTCTCTCAAATTTTCAATCAGCACTAGGCCAAAGTACTCAAAGAATCACATCACATCCCTTTCACAGGCTCCTGTTGCCCCACCCCTTATCATCAGAAGAGCATTCACATTTACAGTATGTAAAGAATATTATAAGCATACGTGAAATGTTCTGTTAACGATATAAGAAAACTACAACTGCATCAAACAGACACATTAGGGAACAACAAAGAAGTTACTAAGGCCAGCTCCTCACCAATCGTACTTTGGAAATAGAATATATAGCAAAAAACATAAAGACCAACGATACAACTTTCTACAAATATTTTAGAAGCAGGAAACCAGCCAGGGAGGCAGTGGGGCCCTTGGATGCCCAAGGGGTAAAAGGAATACTGAAGGATGATAGGGAAATGGCTGAAAAGCTGAATGCATTTTTTGCCTCTGTCTTCACTGTGGAAGATGAGAAGTGCTTGCCCACTCCGGAAACGCTGAGTTCAGGAGGGGTGTTGAAAGACCTGAGTTGGATTGCGGTGAAGAGAGAAGAGGTCCTACAACTATAGACAACTTAAAAACTGATAAATCACCAGGCCCAGATGGCATACATCCGGGAGTTTTGAAAGAACTCAAATGTGAACTTGTGGATCTCCTGACAAAAATATGTAATCTTTCATTAAAATGTGCCTCCATTCCTGAGGACTGGAAGGTAATTATTGTCACTCCCATCTTTAAAAAGGGTTCCAGAAGAGATCCGGGAAATTACAGGGCAATCCGTCTGACGTCGATACCGGGTAAATTGGTGGAAACTGTTATTAAGGAAAGAATTAGTAGGCACATTGATGGACAAAAACTATTGAGGAAGACTCAGCATGGGTTCTGTAAGGGAAGATCTTGTCTCATTAACCTGTTAGTGTTTTTTGAGGGGGTGAACAAACATGTGGACAAGGGGGACCCAATAGATGTTGTTTACCTTGACGTCCAGAAGGCTTTTGATAAAGTTCCTCATCAAAGGCTCCTAAGTAAGCTCAATAGTCACAGGATGAAAGGACAAGTCCTTTTGTGGATTTAAAAAACTGGCTAATTAATAGGAAAGAGCATGAAATTGCTGAGCGGTCGGGTTAGAATGGATAAAAGGAAGTACTTCTTCACCCAAAGAGTGATTAACACTTGGAATTCACTGCCACAGGAAGTGGTGGTGGCTACAAGCATGGACGGCTTCAAAAGGGAATTAGATAAGCATATGGAGCAGAGGTCCATCAGTGGCTATTAGCCACAAGGTATAGATAGGGACTCTGGGGCAAGTGATGCTCTGTCATCTTGGTGCTTGGGGGGGTCAACAGTGGGATGGCTTCTAATGTCCTGGCCCCACTGGTGGACCTCCTGATGGCACTGGTATTTTTGGCCACTGTGTGATACAGAGTGTTGGACTGGATGGGCCTTTGGCCTGATCTAACATTGGCATCTCTTATGTTCTTATGTAGGGGTTGGAACACTTTCCCTATGAGGAACGGTTAAGGCGCTTAGGGCTCTTTAGCTTGGAGAAACGACGACTGAGGGGTGACATGATTGAGGTTTATAAGATTATGCATGGGAAAGAGCAGGTAGAGAAAGAGGTACTTTTCTCCCTTTCTCACAATACAAGAACTCGTGGGCACTCCATGAAATTGCTGAGCAGTCGGGTTAGAACGAATAAAAGGAAGTACTTCTTCACCCAAAGAGTAACACATGTAATTCACTGCCACAGGAGGTGGTGGCAGCTACAAGCATGGACGGCTTCAAGAGGGAATTAGATAAACATATGGAGCAGAGATCTATCAGTAGGATTAGCCACAAGGTATAGCGTGTAATTAAACAAACTCCGGAGCACGATGGAAGACAGGAGGGCCTGGCGTGATGTGGTCCATGGGGTCGTGAAGAGTCGGACTCAACTGTGTGACTGAACAACAACAACAAAGATAAGAACTCTCAGTCTGGGGCAAGTGATGCACTGTATTCTTAGTGCTTGGGGGAGCAACAGTGAGAGAGCTTCTAGTGCCCTGGTCCCACTGGTGGACCTCCTGATGGCACCTGGTATTTTTGGCCACTGTGGGACAGAGTGTTGCACTTGATCCAACATGGACTTTTCTTGTTTTTATGTTATTATGTTGAATCCTGTTTCAAAAATGTACTTGCTCTCCCCTGGCTACTCTTTCCATTCCTGGAATTAACCATGGTTTTGCATTACACATGTGCCAACATAATCTGGGTTCCTCAGAACCATGATTTGCAAATCTGTTTTAAATGCTGTTTTCAGTATCCGATTTGAGTTAAACAGAGAGTGCCTCAGCGGATATGTAACAACAGGAAAGAAAAATGGTATGTGGTGAGGCCTGTGGGGGGGAGCATTCTGAATGGGAGAAGGAACTCTGCATTCACAGGCTGGCTCCCAGTGTGTAAACCATGATTACCTGTGTTTCAGCTGCACTCAGAACTAAGAATCTCAATTTTTCACTCAACTTAAATTGGATTGTTGAGTGTATAGGAATTAGGGGTGTGGGTGTGTGGGGGGGAAACCCTGGTATTTTTCAGGTTCAGGTACATTGAACCTGAAAAATATTGGTGTTTCCTGATATTCCCAAATCTCTATACCAGTACGGTATTTGGATTCAGAGAATATTCAGGATTCCTGAAAATTTTGGCTCCATTATACCCTATGGGAACCATTATAGTCAATGGTTCCCATAGGGTATTATGGAAAATATATCCAGAGTATCTGGGACTCTGTGGGGGCTGTTTTTTGAGGTAGAGGCACTAAATTTGCAGCATAGCTGCTGGTGCCTCTCCTCAAAAAAAGACAAAATTTCAAAAAGATTGGACCAGGGGTTCCAATTCTATGAGCCCCAAAGGAAGGTGCCCCATCCTCCATTATTTCCAGTGGAGAGAAAAAGGCATTTAAAGAGAACACAGTCCCTTTGAATGCCTTTTACAAGCTGCACCATGAGTGAACACTGAAGTGGCAAGTTCACCCAAAATCCCTTTAAACACCAGGTGGCCCTGAAAAATCATGAATATTTCCGGCATTGTTTGGGCTCTGTCGTTTCGGATGGCTTTAGATAATACCGAGCTTTATATTCGGTTGAAAAGATATCTGGAAAATACCGGATATTTCGGCTCGGTATTGCCGAATGCACACCTCTAATAGGGATGAAACCCTTAGCCCTTTTCTTTGCATTTTGTCCTTACTGGCTATATTTACAAATGAACTAACTAAACAATTTAAATCTTATTCCATATCCTTCAAGAGCAAGCAGTTCTCAAACCTTTGACATAGTTGCTAAGGTTGTGAAACCCCTCTACAACTTGATGGAAATTTCAATTCACCCTTGTGCTTGCGCTTACTCCACATGTATATGTAGCAGTCAAATAGTGGATAGTTAACCACCACAAAGTAATCTTCTTAAAAATAGCAGTAACACTACCCTATTGAGACCAAAGGGAAAAGTACTTCAGACTTGAATGATTTTACAAAATAACCTGTCATAGAATTCAGAATGAACAGAAGCATGTGTTTTATGGAAAGAAGAAGAACTGAAGTTTCATTTTAAAAAGTAATTTACCTTTTAGTTCATTCATTCAAACAGCCTCAGTAACTCTTTGTTCAGAATGCAGTTGTAATACTTCACAATGATAGTATAATCTTTTTATATTTGAAAACCCAAAAGTTCTTTGTAACTAAAAGACAGATCACTACTTTAAAAAAAAACAGAAAACAAGTTGCCATCTCACTCTTAATGACAGAATATTATGGATGCCTAAAGAATTTGTACTTATTATTTTTATTTTTTAGGAATTTAATACATGAAAACAATCTACAGGAAAAATGGGTGCAAGCAGACTGGTACTTTGCAGATACACCATTTTATTTCTAAGCACATAAGAATACAAGATAAAATAATCAAGGAAATATTTTAAATATCTAATATAATGTTATTTACTATCTCGGAGCAACATTTACTTTGCATGCATATGTACACAGTACTTTTATGTCTATAAATATGTCTATAAAAATACCGCATGATGAAGCATAGAAATTATGTCATACTCCAACATTTGGAGGTGCAAACATTTGAGGGAGCATTGAAATTGAATAATTTATAATCAGGTTTTTTTTAGTATTGTTCCAGCCTGAGCTTGGAAGCAAAGACCTCTAAACAGTTTCTATTTTGTAACAAATATTAGCCACTTAAAAGCATATTGATGTACAGGAAATCTACAGAATTTACAGAAAATACAGAAATGCAAGCAAAAATGGAAAGCAAAAGAGAAAAATGTTTCATTTTATAATGAAACTATTTTGTATCCATTTCTAGTGAACGTTTTGGGTAAAGCATGTGTATCACTCCTGAATGAAAACAGTTTTTGTGTTTACCTCCTCAAGTAAGGTTTCTCTGTATATTTATAAAAGACTGAAATATTCTTCCCAAAATTTTCCAACCAGCACAGATGACATGTTGCTCAGGAAAAGCCCAGGACTGAGCAATGTCAGAGTGAATTATCCCATTGCCCCATGAATAACCATCTCTCTCTCCCTCTCTCTGTTCAGACCACACTGGATTATAAGGTCAAAGGAATCCTTAGAAATTTCTCCCTCATCCCTCCAGAGAAGACATTGCATTCTGTATGCACCACAAATATGTTTTTAGTTTTCAAAAATAAAAAATAGTGCCTTTCTGGAGAAAATATGATATTCATTACACTTATCTTGGAGCCATTAGGAAAATAATTTCTTAAACAATGTATTTTCCTAAAGGCGAACTGTACTGATGTGTCAAAAGAAGCAACGTACAACATAGTTTAAACATGTTCTACTGGGTAAAAGGGAGCTACTCTTAGGGAAGTAGGCCCAGGATTGCAATTCAAATCAAGTATTTTATAGAGCAACCCTAAGCAGAGTTACATCCTACTAAGTCCATTGGACTGTTAATATCCTTAACATACTTGCCTTGGATCTTCTCACAAAAAATGGGGTGTGCTGTCTTAGAATCTGTCATTTCATTCAGCATCAACAGCAGAATCAAGAGCCAGCAGCATATTATATACCGGGGTGGCCAAACTGTGGCTCAGGAGCCACATGTGGCTCTTTCACACATATTGTGTGGCTCCTGGCAGGGCAGCTGGGGAAGCAAAGGGCATGCCTCCCCTATTGGTCTTCTCTTACCCAGCCAGTGTTCCCCTTCCTGGGTAGGCTTGAGGCAGGGGGGAGCAGAGAAAGAAAGCAACTTTAGCTTTAAATGTGTTCTGAAACCTCCCCCCCCTAGGCCTACCAATATAATTGGACAAATAAATATCATTATCAACATCTATTTTTATCCTTTTTGTTCTTATTTTTGGCAGTCACATTTAATGTTAATAAAAAGCAAATCTGCATATTTCCCAATAAAAACATGTCTGTAATATTTGTTCAGAGTTGGCAACCTGACTGGTCAAAGAGATCAGGTCAACTTACCCTATAGTGTCAGATATGTTAGAAGCATTAACATCATTAGGCCAAACTACAATACACTTTCATCAAAGAGTTTGATAATAATGCTAATAACCAATATAGATTGGCTGTTATGAAACAACATTATTGTGAAAAATAATGGACTATAATGACTTTCAACAGCATTTGCTAAGGTTTTGATAAATGTGAATGATTCACCGAACAGTTCTTCTCTTTGGCTTTTATCATGGAGCACCAAGGCCAGCCTACTATTACAAAACTTTTAAAGAAATTAAAACAGAAATAAAGTGAACTAACAACAATAATTTAAAGCAGCTATGCTAAGTAGCAGCAGGCCACTTCTTTCCATTTGAAAATACCCATAATTATTAGGGGTTGTTTAACTTTTAGGTGGGTCCTGGAATTCTCCCAGAATTACAATTTTCTCCAGAACAGAAAGATTAATTTCCCTGCAGAAAATGGCAGTTTGGGAGGAGAGACTCTCTAAGCCATTACATCCCCATTCAGCTTCCCCCCTCCCCAAACTCCAGCTTCCTCAAGCACCACTCCTAAATTTCCAGGAATTTCCCAAGGCAGGGTTGGCAACCTTAGTAGTTAATACCAGGTGGTCAACAGGAAAAACTTGCCTCTATCTGCAGCAGACCATTCTCTTTCCTTGCTAACAAAATGACACCATAATGAAATAGAAAAGTAAATTCTCACTTAAAAAGTGGCATTCTAGGTTTCCTGGAAAATTTGCTTATATTAGATCATATTGGTCAATTGACTGGCACCCAAACCCTCGTGCAAATACATATAAATATGAGATTCTAGTAATCATGAGCAGTAGGAGCTTGTGGATGCAATCATTTTCACTTGTATTTTCCCCCACCTGCTTTCTGAGACCTCCCAAAGATTTCCATGGACAAAGCATACCATGATTTGAAGGGCCGAAGTCAAGGAGATATTGGTTAAAACTGTCCTCATTTCTCTCTTCCACCAATGGAGTATCTTGTGTCAGCAGACAAACTACTGACCAAAAAGGAAGTTGTGCGATATTTAATCTTATTATTCCTCAGTGCAAACCCTGTGCCCAAGGGTGTTTTTTGTGAGAGACCCCTGTAACCCCAAGCATCAGCACCTTGGAAGTCTCAGGAGCTGCTGAAGGGAAGGGGAGTCAGGAAAGATCAGCATTTATAAGCACCTTGAGTTCTAACCCATGGTATCTTGCTGTATGTAGAATACTAGCACATTAACTCAGATCAGAAGTGTGAATCCAATTGTCTACCTCTATATATGCAAAATCCTGAGAATACAACTCAGGCTATGTATATGCCTCTGAACTATGGACGACTATTTGTATACACTTTCAGAAACCAAGCTACTTCTTAGTACTATGCTTAGTTTGCCTGTTTGGAACTGCCTGTGCATGACAACTCTTACAAATCAACGTTTCAAGCTCCTAAAATTCATGCTTAGTGAAACTTTATGAAATCAGTATGGCAACATGCACAATGTTGATGATAATACTAAATAATGATTATAACTACTATATAATATGCCTAAAACACTTACATAGATATATTCCTATCTACTTATCTGGGAGACAAACCAAAGTACTACTTTGAAGCTGTTTTTCAAGATATTTTTGGTGTTCCCATTTTTTTATTTAAAAAAGAGGCAGCTTTAGATAAACACATGAACCTGTCATACCATGAACTGGTGACAACTGTATCTTGTAAAATATTAATTCAGTTTTGTTTCGATTGTTGTTTATCTTTTGCAGCCCACTAAGAATGAAGCCTCACAACATGAGGCTTATGAGGCCTTTTTGGAGGATCTGCGATAGTGAGATGATGTATTATCCATTTCCATGAATACTTTCACTAAGGTGCTGTTAGCTGGTATCAAAAACCCCGACAGAGACACAGATTTGTTTGTAAAGTGGCTTCTTTAAAGGAACCAAAATGAAAAAAACTGAGTTCGCCAAACAAACAGAAAGAAACCCTAGCAAACTTAAGATTTATATCTTGTGTGCACTGCTGGTTTTGCGAAAGGCTATAAACCAGATCTACTTCAGTAAGATATCTATAACCACAGAAATTGAAAGACTTCTTGCCTGTTACATCAGCTGCCATCAAACCTTCTGCTCTGATGACCTTCACCTGGAGAAATCCCACATCCTTCATATTATGAAACATCCTCACTAGGCTCTAGAACACACACAGAAGTATAAAATTAGATTGAACTTGCAAAGGAATGGGAAAACAGGCACATACTATTACTTCTTTTCCCATTCATATTTTATAGCAATCTGATTCTTCTGCAATAGGCATTTGGATTGGAACTATGCACTGCACCTTTTCAGTACAGCCACACCTCCACCAAATGTAGGAAAAATCTGTTTCTATTGTTTGATTTTAATGGCTCTCGAGCATAACTAATTTTGATATCTTTTGGTTTTGATGCATTATTTACTCCAAATATCTCAACATTTTTTTGAAATGGATGAATAGTATACAAAAGGGATATTGAAAGGTAGTGCCCAAGTCATAATGCACCAAAAGACATTTCTATATACAGTAAACTAGGCTGCCATCCAGTCCCCGAGATATACTTTTGAAGCTCATGTTTCAATTTCAGACAAGTAATGAAAGGATCTTAAAATCTTCAGTAACTTCTACATCTGCACAAGCTTTTATAGAAAGTAGAATTCTTTTCAACACCTTTCTGATAACTTGCCAAAAACGACTGTTTCTACAATGTATCTTGAACTTATATTATTTTGGCATGAAGCAGTGTACTATGTCTGACAAATATGTTCTGTCTGTCTGTCTGTCACACACGCATTCTTCCAATGACTAGTAAACTTTTGCCCTTAAAGAAAAACACATGTATTTTTAAAAAGCAAGAAAAGTGAAGGATTTCTAAATATTTTACATTATTAAGGCTAATTATCAAAAAAGTAAGAATTTTAATAAGTTGAAATTATTGTTCCTTCTACTTGTATGTTGCTTGATGGATAATCATTAAGAGTACATTGCCTGGAAAAATGGAATATTTTGAAATGTCAAATATTAAAGCGTTAGACAAACATTTTTACCAATAAAAGTCAGACACAAAGCCCACAGTGTAAATCCCAAAAGACGGCTTATTGTGTACAGAGAAGGTCTGACCTTGGCATACTGAGCTGAGGCAATGCAGTTATATGGCACATCAGTTTTCACATATAAATGTATTTATATCTTTCTACAAAACACATGACATCTGTTACAAATATAACTTTTAATTTCTTAATGTTTGTCCATCATCAGAAATGTATTTAATCACACAATAAAAAGCACAACAAAAGATTTTTCACACTTTTTACATGACTGCAAACTACCTGGGGCTGATGCTTATAGTCTAGATAGTATGAGAATCCATATGCTTGTCAGTAGTGCTCCATTCCACAATTTCAGGCAGCTTTTTGTTAAAGCTAGTATCTTAATTCAGATGTTTTCCAGGACTATGCAAAGCAAAGAGGATTGCAGAGGCCAGGTATGAAGAGTGGGGATATTAAAGGTTAGCTCTTTGCTGGTATTTAAACTATATTTAGTGCACATTTTTCTGTATGATAAAACAAAGGAACAAAATGGTTTTTTCCACCTACAAGAACATTTCTACTCTCCCCAAAGAGAAAAAAAGCATTGCAGTATTTCACTCAATAGTATTTGTCAGGGCTCTGTGGGGTAATTATAGTTTGAACTTTTAGATTCAGCTAGTCAGCTGATTTAGAGCAATTTATTGCACACTCTGACAAACCGAGCCAGTGACATAATGTAGAATATTATTGTAGGATTCTGTGAAAAGCAAATGAGTTTAATACATTACTTTAAACATGCAACTTAAAGTAATGATTTATCAGATGATTGTCAGCCTTCTTATTTATGATTATTGTTGAAGGCCTCAAAACCCGGATGGTATCTGAGGCCTGAAATTTCCATAGCAGAGAAATCTATGATTTGCTGTGAATCCTTTCAGCCCTCAATAGATGGGAAAAGATTGAAATGCTCTGGAGATGAGTCCTCTTTATTTTTTTAATGAAAGGCTGTATAATATATTTTCTGTATGGCTGCAGCAGCTGTCAGGGAGAGCATCTCAGTTCAGCTCTATTATGGGAGAACCAATACCCCATCCTATGGCATTGAGATACACTGAGGGGCCAGTACTGATTGACAGCTTGTCACCATGACGTCTTATTCCATCTCTGTTATGGAGAAAATTAATGTCACACCACCAGCCTTATGACTCGCTGTCATCTTAGAACTGCTCACCTTTTATCAATGCTCTAAATAACATTTCAAGCCCATCGTCTCACGGTGGACAATCCGGTCAAGGGACATTAAATCAGATGACTGTGAAATGTCATAATAAAAATGGAATGCTAACAACTTCTTCACTAAACTAGCTTCTCTGGTTTTTAAACTGTGACAAGGGGGAGCACAGGTTCAGCATACCCGTTCTGAAAAGGTCATACAATCTCTCTCTTGGTCTGCTACCCATTATGGCCCTCCTGCCCCCCACCCCAAAAGGAATTAATCTTTTCATACAATAGTGATAAAATAATGGTTCAAACAGTAATGCCTGTTTAATTTGTAGGGCTCTGATGTTCAGCTACAAATGGTTAAATGACAGTAATAGAGTCATTTTCCAGGGCTATTTGATCTGATGGCAGGGTCAGCTCTCATTTACTGTTTTCTGTCTCAAGAAGATGTGCAAAATACATATTTTAAATGGAACCGACTATATAGGAAAGCTTAAAAATAAAATTCTATACAATAAAGCTGACAAATGGTATAATGTATCTTGCTCGCTGCACAATATTATTTTACTGTATGTTCTATCAAGGACAGCAGCACAAATACTGAAAAGAAGCAGTAATGTATAGAAATTATAAAGGTTTCACAAATATTGTGTTTGAGTTCTTTGTCCTCTTTTTAAGCAGCTATGCATGGATCATGTTGTGAACAAAGTAATTTAGTTTGTAGGCAAGCACTGCAATGTCTGAAATAACCATACTGATAAACCCCATCATTTCTTCAGGCTGACTCTTTTCTTTTTTAAAAAAAATGAGCTCTCCTGTTTTTGCGAGCAATGGGGTCTATAATAATAATATTGTCACTTTTGGGGAAAAAAGGCACATGGTTCAATCAAGTTGTGGAATATTAGCAATACTCTAAATCCATAAAAATGATCAGAACAGCCAGTAACACTTGCTTCACATTAAACTGGTAATTCAGAAAAAAATAGGGTTTGCTCTTCTTGGTATCAAAATGCATATCACTACAATTAATCCATCAGAAATGCATTATATCTATTAAGATCTAGTCTGACACAGCAGACTGCCTTGGTTGATACCAAAATCTGAAATAATACTTGTAATTATTAGTTCTTAGACATGGTACATGGTATCTTAACTCTTGGTTGGTTTAAGAAATATAATGTTTAGCCTTGCTAAGTCACCTCTATTAAACTGTGTTTATGATAACACTATTGGTGTATGATTTGTACAAGCACCAGCAGACAGCTGATTCAGTGGAGATAGCCAGAATAAATTTGCTGAAGCGCACATCCTGCTAATCTGTTTGAAGAATATTGTTCGGCATTAGTACTGGCACTTCATGTTATCTGCAAAGCCTGATAAGGTACATCTTTATTAAATTCAGTTATTGAAAGGATGTCAGCCAGGGAATACGAATATTTTAAAATAAAAAAATTAAACAGCCCTTTGTTAGTCAGTGCTTGGTTTAATGGCAGAGTGTCTAGAGAAGCCTTCTAAACACCTGGCAGCACTGTACAATAAAAGCTTTGTAATTTTAGGTGGAAATAGGTTCTCTTTATTCTTTGTGTGAAGTGAGTCACTTTGGGTGACTTCAGGATTAATACAGCCTGGAGTAAGAGCTCCCCTTACTGTTGCTTTACTAAAACTACACAGTAGCATACTTAATACAAGGATGCTGGGAGGGGGGGGGAGAAATTTGTTTTCAAAACATTCAACCTGGAAACATTTAGCTTAGTAGCGCTATTGTATTGGAACAAGTCGTGTCTCAATTATTGTGTAACCTGTGAAGGAAAAATTCTCTCAACATTCTGAAAAGCATGGCAAAGTTGGTCTAACATATTGCTGAATTCTTCAACTACTTGATATAAATACTACTGGAAAGATTCACAAATGGAACACTGATAATTATGGAATGAAATTTGGTTCTTCATTTGAAAACAGCAATCAAGTAAAATCAATGTGATTGAAACTGAAACTCGACGAGCAACAAAAAGCTATTGGAAAGGACTAATAAAACATGCTTGTAACAGCATCTGGCCATTTTTATATGGGTAATAATCTATTTGATATAAGGCTATAATACTAAATCAACTTATTCTGGAGTACATAACCTGAATGGCTTCTAGTACTAATAGGTTAACGTCAAGTTCTCCATTGGTCTCTGAATATATTTGCTGGTTTACTTGTTCCCTATTTATCATATAATATAATCCCATGCAAGTAAGGGCACTACATACATATCTCCTTAGCATTTCTTCCTGTTCCTTCTGGTCCTCCAAGGCATTGACTGAGAGGTCAGAGATGCTGACTGTAGCTGAGGCTGTCAAGGTGACCAGCAGTACCAGAAAGCCTTCCCCTTCCTCTAGAGGCAGCTCCAGTTTATGAGTTTGTTCTTTACTCAGGGTCGATAGGTCAACCTGGCACCTAGGAACAAGCACTTTTGATTAGCATGGGTTTTTCTTCACAAGAACAATGTGGAATGTCATGCATCCAACTAGGTAAAATATAAATAAATGAAAAGGGCCTTTGGAAGCCAGTCTCTTCAGATTCAGTTCTCGTTTGCCATTCTGCACACTGCATCTCGGAAACGTAGCACAACTATTAGAAATTATATCTAGACACTCTTGAATTTGAAACTATATCAGATCAAAACTGAAATGTTTTTGCACTTCTGTCATGTGAACATACTATGTTTCATTGACTAAGACTTCTTAAGCAAGGTTTCCTTGTAGTTCTTTTTCAATCTTTACAGAGAAGAGGGTTGTTGTTTTTAACTATAGCACGAAGACAAGGCAGTTTCTACCTGATAGCCAAGTTTAGATTTCTGGCTACCAACAATGGCTACTGTTATGTTTATATATATATATATATATATTTAAGTAGGACCAAACTCAAATTGAGAAAAATGTGATAATACTATTATCTGGGAATGCTTCTGTGTAAAGAGGAAGAAGAAGAAAGGGAAGCATGCTAGGCAAAGCAAGATAGGCACATCCTGTTAGTAAACCAGCACCACGAGGCACAGGTGTGGAGAAAAAACTGTACGTACAGAAAAGCAATGCAAAAAGACAATGCACAACTAACAACATGCACTGCTAACATCACTGCATCTCAGAAACATAGCACAACTATTAGAAATTATATCTAGGTGCTCTTGAATTTGAATGTCAAATTTGAAACTATATCAGATCAAAACTGAAATGCTTTTGCACTTCTCTCATGTGAACATACTGTGTTTCATTGACGAAGACTTCTTAAGCAAGGTTTCCTTGTAGTTCTTTTTCAGTCTCCACAGAGAAGAGTTATTTTTTTAAAAAAAAAACTATAATATGAATACAAGGCAGAAATTTCTATTCCTACATACAGCCAAAATGTTGTATCACAAAGTGATATTAAACTGTTTTAAATTTTGATAAAGAGAATCAGAAAAGTTTTAGTGTAATACAGTGTAATATATAATATATAATAATAGAGTAATATAGTGTAATACAATACAAAGTAATCTCCATTTTTTCAGAATTGTAGTTGAATGCCCCACTGCACACAGAACATTCAAGTGAACTGAATCCAGCATGTGCATGTTTGTAATATAAAGGCAGTGGTGGGGAGGGAAGGACTGCATAAGCAGGGGCTATGGAAACACACACCAATGAACAGAGGATTGTTTTCACACCAAATTTATGGGAGGGTTTGTAATCATTTTATACTTCTGCATCCCATGGAAACAACATACATGCCACGGCTGCATGTAAAACTGTTTCTGTTTGTGTGCTGAAGGGCCACATTTCAGCTATTTCTCAAGATGTTGAGCGTGGCAACAGAATACCTCAATCAGCCTTATTCTGTGGATTGGCTCAAAAAACAGTGCTTGAGCAGCAACTTCTACTTCCACTTTAGTAGTTTAATCTTATTCCAGATGACAATGCTACATTTGCCAAGAAACACCCACTACCACTACCTTATTGCTACATTTGGCTGGCCTTGATGGGTCTCATGTGTCGTGTAATGAGACTTATTAGCACATATGTGGCCAGAAGGAACACACTATCTTCCCAATCCTTTAAAATTTCTTATTCTTCAATTACAACTAAAGAGTGTTAGTTGCAATTTCCTTTTCTCTCACACAATAACAGTAGTGCTACTTACATAGTGAAATAATTGCCCCTGACTGTTTTAAGCATAAGGGATATGAGCTTTTGATTTGCATTCCTAACGAAGAGTCCTGTCTTTCTTAGGAATGATAATTATGAAGAACCCATGAGGTAGTAAGAGATATATGTGCCCCTGAAGAACACATACATGTAATCAATCAGGGGAGGAAGGGACTAGTCCTATAACCTTTCTTATGTACTCAACAAGAGCAACCCATGAACTGCATATGGTACTGCTGCATGAGTTGTGGGGTGGGCAGCCCTAGTACAGCAATGTCCGAAGGCTCCTTTTCAGACTCAGTTTACCATGATTACCAATTCACATAAATCGGCCATATTTCTTCATCTGTTCATGCACATGCTAACAATGTTGAGTGTGTTAAGTCCCACCAAGTCACCTCTGACTTATGGCGACCCCTATGAATTAATGACTTGCTCGGGTCTTGCAAACTGAGGGATGTGGCTTCCTTTATTGAGTCTGTCCATCTCATGTTGGGTCTTCTTCTTTCCCTGCTGCCTTCAACTTTTCCTATGGTTTTTTCCAAGTGACTCTTGTGTTCTCATAATGTGACCAAAGTACAAAGCTTCCATTTGGTCCTTTTAGCTTTTAAGGAGAGTTCAGACTTGATTTGATCTAGAATCTTTACAGTATCTTTACAACTCTCTTCAACACCGCATTTGAAATGAACCAACTTCCTTCCTTACAGCTTTCTTCGATGTCCAAGTTTCACACCCACACATAGTAATGGGGAATACTATAGTATGGATTATTCTCATCTTGGTAGCCAGTGAAACATCCTTACACTTAAGGAACTCTTCTAGCTCCTTCAAGGCTGCCCTTCCCAATCTCAATCTCCTTGTGATTTCTTGGTTACAATTATCAGCTAATAAATACATATGATTTTACACTTTTAATGCAAAGGAGTGTAGTCGGGATTGCCTTAAAATGTAGGTGACCTCTTGTACTGAGATTAAAATCATTTCACCATCAACTGAAATTTTTACTTAAGCATTAGCATAATAAAATTAGCTGGCTACATTTACTACTGGGTAAATCAAACTTTTCCATTTCAATACAGACAAAGCCTAGCTTTGGAGTCAGGCTTAGAAATAAAATTGTTCCCAAAAATACATTACCCCATTTATTAGGTTGCAGTTGTGATGGACTACATTTAAAATGCTGTTTTCCCAATGCAACAAAATCAGAGAAGGGAGGTGAATAGTTAACTCTGCTCTAGAATGTTGAGCTTGAGTGACAGGCTACTCTGTTTTTTTGATTGGCTAGTGCCAGCTGAGGGAAATATAAGATTAGCTGTGTGCTGAGGGGAGAGTGGAGTTTTAAGTTCAGTGGCAGTTACTGGTCAGTAAAGAAAAGGTTTAGCTACAGGAGTGGATGTTTGAAGAGTCTCTCTCTTTATTCAAAAGGTGAACCTGTCATTGAATAAAGGGAGAGACTCCTGGTCTTAACCAGTGCTCCCTCTGTGGAGTCTCGTGAGCAAAAATTCTAGTTTGTGAGCTACTAGCATTAAAGTTGTGAGTCAGCGATTTGGCTACTGCATACATTAGTTTGCTCTGGAGCCGTCCTTCCTGAGCGGAGACAAAAATGTGTGAGCCGGAGGCTGAAAAACTGTGAGCTAGCTCACACTAACTCAGCTTAGAGGGAACACTGGTCTTAACTGTGTTAAACATAACCTGAGAAAAAAATCCATCTAAGAATTCAGTCTAGTGTCAACTAAAGCTGAAGTACGTTTTCACACAGATGCCAAGTACTGGGGTTTGAGATTTTGGCAAAGAATGACTGGGAAGCTGGCTGAAGCTCCCAATCAGGCCAAAAGGAAAAGGATTATATTTTCAGGGAAGAAATATAAGTCCTGTCCAGTTATACAGGGAATTGGCACTGAGGCAGTCCCTGGTGTGTAGTAAAAGGAAATGGTTATAGACTACTCAGGGGAAAGAAGACACATTGTGATTTCAGAAAAGCAGAAAGAGTCTAATACACAAAAAGACTGATCTTTCCAGAAAACCTGAATAGTTCCTACTAATAGTTAGTAGGAAACTATATGCAGAAACATTATAACTGAGACTTAGGTACTCTGTAAACCATCTCTCACTGATAAGAACCAAGAATTTGTAAAAATAAGCTCCTACAACACCATCTTGTCTGTCAACTGAAAAATGTATGGTTTTACCAACATTTCCCTCAGCCTTTCCAATACCTGATTACCCCATACCATCCCTGCTAATAATAAAATCTTTATTATTGTTCCCTATTACACAGTCTTCAGTGCCATTTCAAGGGATCTAAAAAGAAGGCTCCTGTTTTCTCCTGACAAGTTCCTGAGCTGGGCAAAAGCCAAAACAGATTCTGTCACAGGGTTAGGGACGTTCAAATTTATAAAGCCGCATATATTACCACACTACAGGGGGCCAGCACAGTACCTGAAGGGAACTAAGAATTTTGGCGGGAAAAATCTGCTTCAGCAGGGGTCTGCCATAGTAGTCTAAAAGCTGGAATCGGATGCACCAATATTTTGAAAAAGCATTTAATGACTTTTCTAAAGAAGAACTAAGAAAACCATGATTAATCTGAATATGCATGCCTCCCTTTTTATGTTTTCTAAAAGCCGAAGATGGATCACCCTGTCAAAATGGGGGGAAATGCAAGGTATGTTTATACTTCAGGAAAGTTCTGCATAAGTCACTAAATATCTATCACATACACACTGTGTGCAGGGGAGGGTGCATAAAGTTTCACAAGTATCTTTTATCTTGTTGGAGAAATATTGTGAATATTTCTCAGGTCATTTGCAGTCTGCATGGTGCACGAGCCACTGCAGATGGTGGTGTTGGGGATGTTGAAGCACTCCAGGCAAGGGAAGCCTTCGTAGTCCTGGCCATGCATGTCCACCTAGCCGTGGCAATACTCACTGCCACCACCTGTCCTTTGAGCCTGGAGCAGGGAAGGGAAGGGACAGCGACACGCAGGGGTGGCCCCTTGTGCCAGACAGCACAGTACAGCCTGCCAGCAACAAGTACTTTACAGAGGAAATAGACTTTCTGGGGGAAATAGAGAGGTGCTGTCTGGCTCTGTGTGGTCACCATAGTTGGCCCTTCATGCCAGACAGCTACACAAGAATGCCTGGCTCCTTCCCTGCACCTGCCGCCGCTTGGGGGTCCTGGGCTGGATGGGAAGTTGTGGGGCCTTACCAGTAAGTTGGAGGGCCTAGCTCCAAAATGCCCCGCTGTACATATGGGCCTGAGTTAGAAACCTGAAAGATTACACCTTATCAGTAATCTCTCAAGACTGCTCACCTACCAAATGGAGGCCAATGAGGAGATTCTTTGTCAGGAATCACCCATGAAGCAATGAATGGAAGTAATGGTAGAAGCCGGTCAGCAGCCACACAAGTATGTGGCTATTGACTGAACCATCTCCTATCTCCCCCATCTTTTGGATGATCAATGGTAAAGATGAGTTTTGTACCTCCAGCTGCTCCACGGGCAAATTGTGTCACCAATACCTCTTATATTTTTTCATAAACTTAGTGACCACATGTGGACAATGAGGATAGGTGGTTCTGAAGGGTAAGACAGAGTCTATCCTGCTTCCAGAGATCCTCTCTTTGTGAATTGTGCCTCTAAGTAACATCTGTAGCATCAAAGAGTAGTTTACAGACACTAGCCACCAGCCTGCTGGAGCAAGGAGGAGCTTTCATAGTTAGTGGGATTTTGTGCTTTTTTTCAGACTAACACAAGACCCATGGTGACTGGCTGACTGCTAAGCCAGTTTCAGGTCCTAAGTCTGGTCATTGGGGGTATGGATGGAATGTAAAAGAAATACACCTACGTTTGTGATTGCCTGAGGGAAAACATGGTGCTGAGCTAGCTCAGTGCCCTCTCCCCATAAGCTATTACAGAAACTACATATGGTTCCTCCCCTGGGGAAATGTTATGATCCTTTACAGAATATATCCCAGATTTCCACCTCTGACTGACTGCCAAGGACTCAGTGTAAGCATTACTCAAAATGTATTTCTTGAAACGTGATAGGTTGGTTAAACAAAATTCAGGATCCTTCATTTATGCAATTTATAAGATATACTTTGTATTCAGGAGCCTTGGCTAACCTGGTGATGAATAGATATCTTTCCTATACTCTTAATGCCACTCCCGCAAATAATAGAGGACACCCTAGTGGAGGACTGGCATGCTTGATATCCACTTCTGTAAAGTGTACTGTAACTTTGCTTCCACCTCTAAATTCCTTGCCAATGGCTTGCCTTTTGGTATTTAAAAATCAGATGATACTAGTAATTAATGTTTACATTCCTCCTTATCCCTCTCCTTTTATTATGATTGTTGTTGGCTCAGTTTGGAAAGCTGTCTTCTTGAATCTGAGGCTAAATAACCTAAGGGAAAAATCATGCTGTTAGGAGAGTATAATGCCTGCTTTGGTGAGTGCAGTCTGAGAGGTCTGCGTGATGGGATTTTACCTGTACAATGGTAAAAGGAAACAAAAGACCTCCTGGTTAAAGAACTGGAATAATTTTTATCAACTGATTAATAAATTATGTTTATTAATATTAAATGGCACCATGGAAGGAGACAAGTATGATGAATTTACCAATTTTAGCCAGAGGGGAGCAAGTATAATTGGTTACATATTAATATCACCGAGTATCCACAAAGATATTCTACGGTCTTTTGTGGGGTCCCTCTCAGAAAGTAATCATAAGCAACTGACACTTCACATTTGCAATCCTGAAACTTCTTTTGAATGGTCGGATAATGGGCATCTTACCAATAGCTGAAGTTGGAATTATAGCAGATACTCAATTGAAATGGGCATACAATAGGATAGGCATAGAACTTGGGGATGGAATCCTCACAGCTCAAGACATTAATATTGCACTGGTCCTACATGATAACTTGATTAACTCCTTGAAGTCTTTCTTGGTTGAAAATATATAAATATTAAATGAAAGTCCACTAAGTAACACTGCCAAAGTCAATACTTACAAAATATATTGAAATGTATTATAATAAGAATCCAAAATCATCTGAACAGCACTCACTAATGCTGATGGCCCGACTTCAGAAATAGATGCACTTTAATAGGATGAAAATTGTTGATCGATTGTTTACAGAATTATGAAACATGCAAAAAATGAAGTTCTGCAGTTTTAAAAGACAGATATGGTCCTGTTTGGATGAAGACTACGAAACGACTTTGTAATCCGGAAAACTTCATTAACCCTATTGTTCTGGGCCTCTTCTTGCACATGTTGTGTGATTTTGGATTCTTGTTATAATACATTTCAATATATTTTGTAACTATTGGCTTTGGCAGTGTTATTTAGCGGACACACACACACAGCTTTTATTCTTCTCCTTTTGTACAGCTTCATGAGCTGTGGTTCTCTGTTTTTGTATTGTTTCTGACCATGGTGGCAGCACACACCGGGAACTGCTCTGGGCATGGTCACAGTGTTGGTAGACACCAGAGTTGCCAAGGGCCCAGCTACAGCAGAATCACACACTGGGAGCTGCTCCAGGCTAGGTCATGATGTTGGCAGATGCCAGGAGCTTCTTGTAGCCCGGCTGTGGTTACAGCACACATTGGGAGCTGCTTGGGGTCTGGCTGCAGCAGCTGAATGTGTCAGGAGCTGCTCTGG
Source organism: Gekko japonicus (assembly GCF_001447785.1). Classification (NCBI taxonomy): domain Eukaryota; kingdom Metazoa; phylum Chordata; class Lepidosauria; order Squamata; family Gekkonidae; genus Gekko; species Gekko japonicus. The sequence goes on along the minus strand of NW_015177016.1, from coordinate 166,776 downwards.
CCACAGCCACAGCATCAGCAGACACTAAAGCTGCTCATGGCCTGATCAAGTCCAGGCTCAGAGCGGCTTCCAGGCACCGCTGCCATTGCCAGGCTTCTTAAGTGACTAGTTGGGCCTGGACGCACCAGCTCATCAATGGGGGTAGGTGGAATTCCCCCCGCAAGTTTCATGCTCCCTTTTTTATTTACACAACAGTTTATTCATTTATTTGATTTCTAGCCCACTCTCCCCTGCACAGCAAGGCTCAGGGTGGGTTACAACAATACAGATACAAAAATATAAACAGGAAAAATTACCCTAAATATAAAATAATCTCTAAAATATTATATATACATTGATCAGCCATTAGCCAATAAGATGGCTGTCAGTAATACAAATTAATACATCCACTCCCACAGGCTCTACAGGTATATAACCGTCAATTTTAACTAATACTGAGACAAGTGGGTGGACGAAGAGACAAACAAGATTGAACATAACATGGCATGACAGAGCAGGGAGAGGCCAATCCAGATGAACTTCTGCCACCTCAACCATAGGTCTCGTGGAACATCTTCATTTTACAGGCCCTGCGGAACTATATTAAATTCTGCAGGGCCCATATCTCACTTAGGAGTGTGTTCCATCAAGCCTGTGCCAGACCTGAAAAGGATAAGCAGATATCTTTTGGACCAGGGATCACCAAAAGCTGTTGATCCATAGAGCACAAGGCTCTTTGAGAGACATCCTAGGAGAGACAGTCCAGAAGATATGTTGGTCTCAGACTGCCTAGGGCTTTGCAGGTCAAAGCCAAAACCTTGAACAGGGCTAGCAAACAGCAGGCTAGCTAGTTAGAGAAATGGCTGAAGGAAATCTTACTTTGGTACCCTGGCACCAAGCCATGAAACTAGTAACAGGAGGAAGAGCAAAATCAAGTGCTAAAAATAATTTTATCTCAGACACAAATATTTACAAGCCCTTTGGATGTGAGGGTGATCTGTCTGCTACATCTGTAACATTGCCAGGGCTGAAGTTGAATTTGGCCGATCTGACTGGCTAGGCAGGCATCTCCTTCCTCCTTCACCGCTCCATGTGTGAATTTCCTGAAGCTGAACACCCAGTAAAAGAAAATGACCATCTCAGACAACTGTTCTTTGGTTAAGGGTATATGATACCTGTTCTCCCCAGCTAGAATGTCATTTATACACATCTGCAGTGGTTCAGGAGATGCTGCCCCTTTGGTCTGATCTCAAACCACTTGAAATTTAGGGAGATCAAGTTGCAAAGATCTTATGCCTGGCTCTACCTCATTTGTTCATTCACATATGCCCAAGAAATGCAGAACTGTTTGGGAGTGGCCTCCAGATGATCACACAGGAATGTGGCTTCCACACTGCTGTGGGTGCATGGAAAGAGGAAATCTCGGGAAAGATCCTACAAGACTACAGGAATACTAATATGTTGCAGTTGAGAAGGTGAATAGGAAGCAAAAATTATCAGAGAGATTCTCAGATGAGAATTCAACATGTCCCAAAAGAAGCATGGTTTAAAGAACAGTGAATGTAAGCTGTTCTTCAATGCATAATGAACAGAAGAATGATCATATTTGCTGCACATAATTTTTCACTGCAAACACAGGACGAGACATAAAAATCCAATAAAATATATTTAGCAGGATGAAGCTCCAACTCATGGCAGTTAAGGCTGGATACCCTACAAGAAAATTCCATCTTCTTAACTAAGTTCAAGTTGCTGCTTCAAGATAATTAAAATTTAAAATCAATATCAATTGCATACACAATGTAGAGAAAGGGAGAATTTTGTAAGCTACTTTGGGGGCCCATTGGGGAGAAAAGTGGGTTCTAAATGAAGTAAATATATTTATAAGAGATGAAATTCAGCATTGCTTAGTCTTTTTCTGACAGTATATCCAAGTAACACCTGTCATAACACTACAAGCTACTGCAGTATATCCAACTAATATTCATAACACTACAAGCTAATGCCCACACATTAAATCAAGAGGGGCAGCTGTGTTAGCCCGCTGCAGCAAAATTAAACAGAAGTCTACTAGCACCTTAAAGACTCTCAAAATTTATTCCAGCATGACCTTCCATAAGTCACAGCTCACTTCATCAGATGCAAAGAGCATATATCCACAGGAGATATATTTATACTCAAAGTTACTAGTAACAGAAAGGTCTGAGTGGGAAGGCATTACAAAAAGAGGACAGTAAGAAAAAATAACCAAAGGGAATTTAATCTGTTCCATGTGAGTGAAGAATACTCCAGCTAGATGGACAAAGTAAGATAAATATAGAAACAGAACTAATCAGTGTGAGATATGATAAGTAGAATTAGAATAACATCAGTAAAAAGTAGGTCATGGTGAGCTACTGGCACCCATATTAAATGACAAAACCCAAGTCCCTATTCATATATCCATGTTTCGATAATGCCCTTCTGTTCTCTTCAGAATAGTCCCTACACAAAAAATAGGCACAAATCTAACATTAAAAATCACAAACATGCAGAAACCAGTAGGGGAACATTTTAGTCTTTCAGGACATACTGTTGTTGGGGTGGATCTAATCATCCTCCCTGTAGCTTCCCTCCAGTCCAAGAAGATTTCCTCCCATATAAATGCCTCTTACTCCAATAGAAGGGTCAGTTAAGTTCCCTCAACCGAACAGCAACTTAAGTTAGAGGAAGGTTTCAAATTTGAACCAAAAGGAAAAGTGGGGTTTAAATATTTAAAATATATATAAATAAATAAACTTTGTTCAGTAGAGTGATAGGACAGGAGCAGGATCCACCCCACTTAACTTCAGGTTACCATTCTATTACTAAAAGACTCCAAAGTTATGAATTAGGATTCATAATGAGATTTAACAATCTCTCTCTACTGGGCACTCCCCACTCCCATCTTTCTGTTGCTTAGAACTTTGAGTATAAATATTTCTCCTATGGATGTATACTCTATGCAACTGAGACTTGAGCTCTGACCTATAAAAGCTCATGCTGTAACAATCTGAACTAAGTACGTACACTATTATAAATTACAACAGGGAACTTGCAGTAGGCATCTCATTTCCCCCTCCCCCAGTATTTCTTCTTTCCCCTTCCTGAAAGCCCCATAGCTTTTCCCCTTTTCCTGCTTCCTTCTAGGGTTTCCAACCTTCAGGTGGGACCTGGAAATCTCCTGGAATCACAACAGATTTCCCAACTGCAGAGATCAGCTCCCCTTAGGGTTGATAGGTCCAGGTTGGGAAATTCCTGGAGATTTGGAGGTGCAGACTTGGGAGGACAAGGTTTGGGGATGGAAGCAACCTTAGCACCTTTCAAACCAGCCATTTTCTAGATTAGAACTGATCTCTGTCATCGGGACAGCAGTTATTTTGTGTGATCTCCAGCCCTCACCTGGAGGTTGGCAATCATAGTTCCCATGGAGAAAATGACTGCTCTGGAAGGTGGAATTTATGGCATGTAAGGTCCTTCCCCTCCTCAAATCCCACCATCCCCAGGCTCCAGCCCCAAATCTCTAGGAATTTCCTAACCTGCATTTGGCAACCCTATCTCCTTCCCACCCAACACCCAACCTACCTTTATTTTACCCTCTGTCTTAAGCTTTCCCTCTCAGTGCTCCCCAGCAACCTCTATCTAGGAAAACTGTGGCCCAGTTGTGTGGCCACTGGGCAGGCCCACTAGCATCGTAGGGAAACCACAAGAACTTGTGGGATGGCACCACACTTTCACCTGTTTCCCCCTCCCCACACTACTTCCTTTCCCTCCTCCTGGCAATCCTCATATCCTCTCCCCTTTCCCTTCCTCATTGTCTCCTTCTCAGCCATTCACCAACCTACCTTTTATCTGCCACCCATCTTCAACTATATTTATTATTTATTTCATTTATACCCCATCTTTCTTCACAGTGGGGATCAAAGTGACTTACATTATTTTTCTCTCTTTTTGATCCTCACAACAGTACTGTGAGGTAAGCTACGTTGAAAGTATCTGACTAGTCCAAAATCACCCAGTGAGTTTCCACAGCATGACGGGGATTTGAATCTGGGTCTCAGACCCTACTCTGAGGCTCTAACTGCTACACCATACTGGCTGGGAAATATCAAACCACACCCAAGCTGGGGGGTATCAAACCACACAGAAGTTTCTTCCAGGTCTAGATTTGCCATCCTCCAGGTGGGACCTAGAGATTTCCCAGAATCACAACTGAAAGCCATATGACAGAGATCAGTCCACTAGGAGAAAATGGCTGCTTTGGAGGGGGTAGACTCTGTGGCATTATATCAAGGGGACTCTCCACTCCCCAAACCCTGCCCTCCTCAGACTCTATCACAATATCTCCAGGACTTTCCCAACCTGGATCTGGCAACCCTAGTCAGGCCTGGCTTCATTGAGTCCTCCTTCAAAGGCCAAAATACACCTGAAAATGACCCTGCCCTCTTCCCCTGCCTTTTTACTGACAGAACCCAGCTTAGAATACTGTGACTGTCTAGCAACAGCTACTGAGGGAATCTGTTACTTAAAGCTACATGCACTCCTTTTATCATTTTCAGGTTTTTTAAACCCCAAACGTATTTTCTTCTTTAGATTTCACATTTTTCTGCAAACCTGTGGCCCTTTTCAGATTTGCATGAAGATCTGTCTTGCCCATTCACAGCTCCAGACAGCATATTTAAGTATCCAGAGATTTGGCTGACTTTGCTATTGGTATACAGACAAGTGGGAACCCAGAAGAAACTTGTGGGAGTGGCTATTCCATTCCCCCCACCTCTGCTTCTACCCCTCTCCCCCTACTTCCCTCACACTTTTTTTCCACTCTTTCTTCTTCCGGACACCCCTTTTCTTACTCTCTCTCTCCCCCCTCCATGCCTGTCACTTCCTTTCTGCCCCCACTCCCACCTACTCCCCCCCACAGCAGCAATGGCAGCAGCCACTCTCCAGAAATCACAACAGATTGCCCAAATACAGAGATCAGTTCCTCTTAGGATTGCCAGCTCCATGTTGGAAAGTTCCCGGAGATTTGGGAGTGGAGCCTTGGAAGGATGAGGATTGATCTTGGAAGTGAAATCAGCAGGGTATAATACCATAAACTCCACCCTTCAAAGCAGCTATTTTCTCCAGGGGAACTGATCTCTGTCATCTGGAGATCAGTTGTAATTCTAGGAGATTTCTAGCCCTCACCTGAAGGTTGGCAACATTAGTTCCCCTGGAGGAAATGACTGCTTTGGAGGGTGGAGTCTTTGGCATTATATCTGTCTGAAGTCCCCACCACCCCCAGGCTCCACCCTTCAAATATCCAGTAATTTCACAACCTGGAGTTGGCATCACTATCTCTTTTCCACCCAACAACTAACCTACCTTTATTTGCCCCCCTGTCTTCAGTTTTCCATCTCCTTTCCCCCTGCAGTTTCTACTGAGAAAAACTATGGTCTTTCTCCACAGTGGGGACTAGAGCACTTTACATTATTCTTCTCCTTTTTATCCACACAACCCTATGGGGTAAGTTAGGCTGAAAGTCTGTGACTGGTCCAAAATCATCCAGTCAGCTTCCACAGCAAGATGGGGATCTGAATCTGGGTCTTGCAGATGCTACTCTGAAGCTCTGACCATAATACTACACTGACTTTCATAGGGTGGCTGCTGTTGAACAGCAGCAAGCAACCAGGCCTAGTTGAATTAAGTCAAGTGGTATCAAGTCACCCAGAGGATGCACCTAGGCCTAGGCTTGCCAGCCTCCAGGTGGGACCTGGAGATCCCCCAGAATGGCAACTGAACTTTAGACAACAGAGATCTGTTCCCCTGGAGAAAATGGGTGGACTCTGTGGCATTAAATCCAGCTGAGGCCTCTCCCCAAACTTTGCACTCCTCAGACTTCACCACAGAATCTCCAGGAATTTCCCAACTTGGAGCAGGCAATCCTAGCACCAGGCCTGGCTCCAACCCCCCAGCTATTTAGCTTCCCAGTCCCAGATCCAGTTCTGCTTTTTGCTTCCTCCTCTCTCTCACTCAGAGTCCCCTGAGTCTGTAGAAAAACCTGTTGGGGGAGAGTGAGCCCCCTATCTGTGGAAATAAGTATCCATACGCAGAGGGGACTATTGAGAATTAGATATATAGATATTTCTTTTAAGAATTTATATCAGCTTATTCAAACAGAAAAGATTAAGACTTAACCACAATTAAAGTACTTTTGAGATTTGAGACATTGATTCATATCTCTTTCTGAACTTTTAAAAATGGTCCTAAAGATTCATTCTCTTGAAATGTGCCTGTTCACACAATTCTCATTGCCAAGACAATGTGCTACACTAATATGAAGAACGACTTCAGTCACACACTCAGGGTTTGGGGTTTTTTTTTAAAAAATGATTTATTACAACAGCCAGTTGATGATTTGTTAATCTTCTCCTCAAATGTTGTCAATGGAACTTTTCCAACTTGATTTTTGTAACATTTTTTTCTCTGAAAATGGACATCTTTCAGTTAGTATGATCTGCCACCTACTGGTCAAGGGAATCATTTTTCCATGTTAAACTGAAAATAAGTCAAGAACATGGTATTTCCATATTCCTTTTTTTTTTTAAAGCAAGTACTTGTTGAGCAGTGTCCTCCTTAATCAAATCTCATTCCTAGAACACCATACACTAATTATACAAACCTGCCAATAAAATCATCCTTTTTGCCAGCATCTTTGTCCCACACAGTAATATCAATAATTCCACCATGTTCCTCATACAGATGGAAGTCAAACTGTTCCCTCCACTGAGGATTCAAAGTTTTGGGGACAATCTGAAAAATGCAAAGAAAGTTCATTTCATTGTACAGCCACATTCCTCGTGAACTAACAGAATATATGCCTGATTCCAGGCAGCTATGAAAACATTCTGCAAACAATAGAAGGCTTTTAAAGATACTTTCAATGTTTATTCAGGAGACAAAAGTGCACTCAGTATGAATCATGAGGTGATCTTCTTTGTATATCAGTGCCAACTATTATAGGAACGTACAGAGTTTCCTAAATGCATTTTCTTATAAATAAAATTAATGTTTTCTTGGAGAAAAATTGTATCCTGTGTGAAAGTTAAAACTAAGCCATGTGAAAATGGTAAACAGAATGAAATGTTCAGCTACAGTTACATATTGGTTACAATATCAGTTACACATATTGGTCTGCTTTCTATCATATGCAGAGGAAAGAAAATGGGTTTACTGAATTTCCTAGCTTGTTTCTCGAAGAGTAATGTTTTCTTGCAAAAAGGACAGGTTGTTATCCAAATCAATACCTGTGTTAAGCCTGTCATGTGAAGAGCTTCCCCTATGTATGAAAATCTAGAACATGAGTTCCAGGCCAAAAGAAAACTTTAAACCTATTGTATACATGACTCCCAATTTGGCACATTACATCTATAAGCAGAGAGAACTGGAAGAGAGATAAGCACTCAGTCAGCAAATGCAGAGTATAGGAGGGAATTCAAGATACAAGTACAAGACAGAGAGCAATGGCAATAATAAAACCAATCCTATTAAATAATTGTATTACTTTAGTTAAGGTGCCCAATTCTAAGTTGTTCCCAGGTGTTCCTCTCATGTGGCTAATTCAGAGCAAAACAGCACAAAGGAAGGAGATAGGAGGGGGGCTGTCCAAAATGGGACCAGAAGATGTGGTGGGATAAGCAGGGAAGGAATTTTTTGTAGGATGTAAGAAATCCCTGACTATGATAAAAATGGAAAAGGACCAACTGGCAATGAAGCTGGACAGCCCAAAATGGGGAACAGACAAGGCTGAAAGGACCGAAAGGACAGGAAGGACAACAGAATATGAAACAATAAATTATACTCCTCCCATCTTAAGAGGAAGGATCCAATGATATCATGCATGTGGTGGTGGAAGAAGGTTCTGGATAGGAACCTGTCTAGTGATGTAAAGGCTTGGGGAAAAATTTAGACAAAAACTTGGCATTTTTCCAGATTTCTTCCAAGGTCTTTCCCCACCAATTATTCCACCTGAAAAACTGGGAATTTGGGGAAGTACTGGAAAAAAACTCCTTTGAAATATTTTCTCTTTTCAAATGAATGAAACGTTTTTAAAGAAAAGGTGGGCATGTTGTAGACATATACAGCTCTTAAATCCAAGATGCATTTCTGCACCTAGAATGATACCTGATCTTCATGAGGGGAGTATGCAGGGCTCTCACTGCTTTTCAGCTGTTGCAAACCTTCTATTGTCCTTTTGACCTGACCTTTTCATCTCTCCCTCAAGTCAGTGTAATTCAAATACCCACAGATTGGGTAAAAAGTAGTTTATTGCCCTACCTTGCAGGAGGGAGAAAAAAGATCAGAAGGAGGTAGGGCAGAAACAGCACCAAAACCTCAGAGGAAAAAAAACAGGTTGCTTACCTGTAACTGATGATCTTCGAGTGGTCATCTGTGCAGTCACACCTATGGGATTATGCACCTGAGCTGATCCGAATCGGTGGTATGCAAAGTTCACAAAGGAATTTTCGCGCCTCACTCCCAGGCATGCGCGGGAACCCCACTGCGCATGCCCAAGGAGTCAGGCGCGGACATCCAGCCAGTTCCTTCTGACCGCTGTCATGTCAATAACCAGAGAAAAATACTGAAGCAACAGCAGTGGGGAAGGATGGGCGGGTGGTGTGACTGCACAGATGACCACTCGAAGATCATCAGTTACAGGTAAGCAACCTGTTTATCTTCTTCGTGGTCTCTGTGCATCACACCTATGGAAGATTGAAAAGCAGTGGCTCACCTGGAGGTGGGAGCTGTCGCAAATTCAATGCTCTGCCGACAAAAGGACTAGACGAACCAGGTCCACTCTGTGGTGTTCACGAACATCAACAGTGTAGTGTTTGATGAAAGTGTTCAGAGTAGACCATGTCGCAGCCCCGCAGATGGCCGACAGGGAAACACCCTTCAAGAAGGCTGTGGACGTAGCCATGGATCTTGTAGAGTGCGCTCACACAGGCAAGGGCAATGAGCATTTAGCCAACTGGTAGCATAATTTAATAGTCTCCACAATCCATTTGGAGAGATGTTGTGCTGAGATCTTCCGCCCCGCCAAGTGACTTGAGTAGGAGAGAAATAAGTTATTGTTCCTCCCACTCGTACGTGTCCTATTCAGGTAAAAAGTAGCGCCCTCTTCACATTGAGGGTGTGAAGGAGATGCTGTTGGTCACCTTCCAGGTTAGGGAAGAAGTCAGACAATAAGATCTCCGAGGAGAGGTGGAACTCGGGAGACCACTTTAGGCAGGAAAGTGATGTCAGGCATCAATCTCACTACATCCTGCAGGAAGACAAGAAAAGGTGGGTCGTGACAAAGGGCCACGAGTTCGCCCACCCTCCTGGCCGAGGTAATGGCAACGAGAAATGCCATTTTCCATGCTGCAAGTTTGAGATCACAAGTTGCCATCGGCTCAAAAGGCTTCCCCATTAGATGCCGCAGTACCAGCGGCAAGTCCCACAAAGGTACTGCCGTACGGATTGGTGGATATAAGTGGAGGAGACCTTTTAGGAACCTCTTTGAGACTGGGTGAGAAAAAACAGAAAAACCGTCGATACCGGAATGGTAGGCTGAAATCGCTGACAAATACACTCTGATTGAGGAGTGTGAGAGGCCCTTGTCTGCCAGCGAAAGAAGGAATTCCAGGATCCGGTCAAGTTTGACAGAAACCAGAGGCACATCAGAGGGCTGCAAAAAGGCCAAGAAGCGAGACCACTTCCAACTGTAGGAACGTCTCGTAGAGTCCTTCCTGGCATTCAGTAAGACATTCTCAACCCTGTCTGAAAATGTCAAATGTCCACAAGTTTGTGGACCTTGCGGAACAGGAGAGCTCCTTCCTCTGATAGGAGCAGATCTGGCACCTGAGGGAAAGGATGACGAGCCCTGGTCAATGAGAGTAGGTTGGCGAACCAAGGTTGCCTTGGCCACCAGGGGGCAATCAGGATGCACCTTGTGTGAACCACCATGAATCTTTGGATTGTCCATAATAATAAATGCAGAGGAGGGAACATGTAGAGAAATTTGTTGTTCCACGGGTAAAGGAGCCCATCTCTCAAGGCCTTGGGATCCTGAGCCCCTCTGCAACAGAACAGAGCACACTTCCAATTGTCCCGGGTGGCAAAGACATCTACGTGAGGCGTACCCCACTTCTGGAACACAGGACTGAGGTAGGCCCAGTTCAGCTCCCAGTCATGACACTGAGAGAGACCCCTGCTGAGCAAGTCTGCATAGATGTTGGCACTGCCAGTGATGTGTGAGGCAATGGGATAAATGTGCAGGGGAATGCACCAGGCCCAAAGTTCCAGTGCCAGACGGCAGAGACTGCGGGAGACCATTCTGCCCTGCCTGCTGATGTAGCTGAGGGCTGTTGTATTGTCTGTTAAAACAGACAGACATTGTCCCACTAACAGAGGCTAGAAAGATTGGAGGGCCAGTTTGATAGTGAGAAGTTTCAGATAATTTATATGGTTTCTTGACGTCGAAGCATCCCACTTGTGGCCTATGGAGAGGCCGTTGAGGTGGGCTCCCCACCCCCAAAGTGAGGCGTCGGTTGTGAGAGTGAGGCCAGGAGTGGGGGAATGAAACGGGACACCTTGCGTCAGGTTGTTTGCCAGAGTCCACCAGAGAAGGGAGTTGCGTGCTTCCTGTGACGGAGAGAGACGAACCGCTTGAGATATTCTTAGGCGCTTGAAGTGCTGAAGGAACCCGAGTTGGAGTGGACGCATGTGTAATCTTGCAAATCGCAGGACTGCAGTTGTGGCTGCCATGAAACCCAACAGGCGTTGAATTTGTAAAGCTGACAAAAGTTTCCTGGAGCCGGACTTGGTCCATGAGGGTGGCTAGAGTGAGAGCTCTGTCCTTAGGGAGGAAGGCCTTGCCTTCCGTGGAGTCCAGTATTGCCCCAATGAACTGCACTCTCTGACAAGAAATCAGATGTGACTTCTTGTGGTTGACCCGGAGGCTGAGGCCCCGAAGGACGTCTAGGGTTTGAGATACCTGGTGTGTGAGGAGGTCCCTGGAAGATGTGACCAGAAGCCAGTCATCTAGATACAGGAATACCGTTAAGCCACAGAGGCAAAGGTGTGCCACCACCACCACCATAGTCTTGGTGAAGACACGAGGTACCGTGCTGAGACCAAACGGTAGACTTCTGTAATGGTAGTGGCTGCCTCCTATCGCGAATCAGAGATATTTCAATGGGAGGGGTGGATACAGGGCTCTACTGGTAGCAGGAGCTCCTTTGCATATTAGGCCACACACCCCTAGTGTAGCCAATCCTCCAAGAGTTTACAGAGCTCTTCTTACTGGGGCTACTGTAAGCTCTTGGAGGATTGGCTACACTAGGGGTGTGTGGCCTAATATGCAAAGGAGCTCCTGCTACCAGTAGAGCCCTGGGTGGATAGTTAGATGGAAGTAGGCATCCTCGAGGTCGAGAGTGGCCATCCAGCATTTCCTGGATAGGAGAGGTAAAATTGCCAGTAGAGATGTCATTTTGAATTTCCGGTATTGCATATAAGCATTGAGGCCGCGGAGGTCTAAAATCGACCTCTGCCCACCATCTCATTTGGGCACCGCAAAGTAACGGGAATAAAAACCTTGGCCCTGGTGCTCTAGAAGCACAGGTTCTATGGCACCCTTTGATAAAAGTGTGGCTACTTCCCTTAGGAGACATGATGATGGCAGACTAATGACGACTACCGGAAGAGGTAGAAACTCCATGTGAAATAATAATAGTTGGTGATAAGAGCTGTTAGAAGCCTTCCTGAATGTTTGGATACCTTAGTGGTGAATTAGACTGTGAAAGGACCACTGGAAATTGAAGTTTGATAAAGATTGTTCTCGAAACGAACGGCAAAACTCGAGAAGTTCGTCCCGTTCTGTACATCTTGTCGACACTCTGATGTCTGGATGATGTCCACCTGTTGAAATACAAGAATTATAAACAACATGGAAATTCGATTTCAGCATTAATTTCTTTGTGTGAACTTATGCAGCATTTCACTTTGTATTGATGTTATATGTATTGCTGTGCCCTTAGTTTCTGTCCTTATCTACTTCCCTTAGGAGACATGATGATGGCAGACTAATGACGACTACCGGAAGAGGTAGAAACTCCATGAACCCTATAGAATAGCCAACCGTCAGGATGGAAAGGACCCATTGGTCCGATGTGATCGCATCCCAGGCATGAAGAAACGGGGAGAGGTGGGTAGGGTCAGAAAAGGTTGGCAGATGGAAGTCTGGTCTTTGGTGGCTTCAGCCTGGCCTATTGTTGACCCGAGCCATATCTTTGTCTGGGCTGATATTGTTGTCTGTTCCCAGATAAAGACTGACATGGTCTATATCCCCCCTCCGGAAATGGTTTCGTGAACTGACGCTTGGAACCATTTCTTGACCACGAGCGATGACGAAAGGGTTTAGAAGAAGCAGTGACACCTAATGACTTTGATGCCTTTATACTTTTGTCCATTTCTTGCAAGGCCGAATCTGTGGAGGCATTAAAAAGGCCTTGACCATCTATATAAGACCTAGTATCTGCAGGAAGCGAGGTGTTTCTTAGCCAAGAATGTCTTCTAAGGGCTATTGCTGAAGACATTGTCTTAGAACATGAGTCCAAAGTATGCTTGGACAAGTTGATTATCTGCTTGGATAATAACAATCCTTCTTTTTGAAGCTTTCTTGCTTCCTCACGCTTATCCTCAGGGAGCAACGACACAAATTCTGTAAAACGTTCCCAGAGGGCATATTCATAGCGCCCCATACAGGCCAAATAGTTAGACGTTTTAATGCCAAGTGCTCCTGCGGAATAAAAGCGTCTGCCCATGGAATCCAACTTCTTACTCTCCTTATCCGTAGGAGTGGCATGAGTATGCTTGGCTTTTGAGGAGGATGACACTATCATCAAATTGAGCTTGGAGGAGTTTCTGTGTCCTGGAAGGAATTCCGTGTCCGACTCTTGGATCTTGTACATGTGGTCAAGACGTCGAGATGACCCCGGTATCGAAGATGGCTTGTTCCATGTAGCCTTAACCGCCTTATTAATTATTATTATTATTATTATTATTATTATTATTACAACATGGGATTTTTACCCCGCCCACCCCCGAAGGGCTCTGGGCGGCTTACAGAGTATCGTGTGTGCACACACTTTCAAGAATCCTAACTATGGCCACAAATTCAGGGGGGTGGGAACCCTACCAGATACCCTCCAAAGGCTTTTTTCCGCAGATGTTCTTGCTTCTCCTTTCGTCTTTTTCCGGGCGGTCACGTGCCTCTTCGCGCAGTTCTTTCTTAGAGGGGGACTTCAGTTAGCTAGCTTCCACAGCGGCCCTTGCTGGCTCGTCGGGCTTGCTGCACGCAGGCGATTGGGATTATGTCCTTCTGGCTCCAATCTCTCCAATGACGTTGTGCCGCTGCTGACCTCCGACCAGTCATTGTTCCAGGGGGCCGTCCCTTCGCCGCTGCTTCTGCCGCTGTTTCGCTGCCATTGTTGTTACCGGTGCTGCTATTTTCTCTCTGGAGCTACAGTTCTTCCACTTCTTCTAGGGGAGGGTACCCCCTTGACCGACTAAGGCCAGGTACCCATTTATCTACTTGCCATATAGGGCTTTCGAACAGCTGGGTTGGCGGAAGCTGGGACTAAGGTCGGGAGCTCACCCGACCGCGGTGGGATTCAAACAGCCAGACAGCAGTTCGAGATAGGTACACTTTGCAGGTGTTAATCACCTGCGCCACCGCTCCAATTGTATCACAATTGTACCACATTGAACACCACATCTGACATGGATGGTTGATGTTGCACAATCAATAGCCGAAGTGAAAGAGCCATCAGCTTTATTAGATCCCATACAGGGAGAGGTCCACTGAAGGGGAGGATGGGCAGGTTATCAGTTACCGCTTGATTTGGTGAATCCCCTGCAGGGGATTTTGGCCGCTCTGAAGCTTCAGTGTCAGAATCCGAGTCTGAGGATCCCGACAATGATCCCGGCATCAGAAGTGAGGGCACGGTCTTGACTTGTACCTGAGTGCTCAGTATCGGCCGATGGTTTGGATCTTCACTGGGGAGAGCGAGAGTGGTCCCAATCAGATTGTGGACGCAGTGTCATCCATGGCATCGACGTCGACATTGGGTATGATGAGAACCAAACTGGCATATGTTGCCTATGGCCCCAATGAGGCGGAAAAGGAGGCTCTAGGTACGTCGGAGAATGTGGTCTTGACTCTCTCCTGGGCAAATAAGAAAATCTCAGTCTAGAGTGATGGGAATCTTCAGACCGATACCGAGACTCTCCACGTCGAGGGGAGCTGGATCGATGTTCTCCACACCTGGGGGAGCTGGAACGATGGTCCGTACGTCCACGGGACCTGGATCGACGTTCTTCCCACCTCGGAGATCTGGTAGGATAGGGGAAAACATCCCTAGAACGACCTCCTGACCACGATACAAATGATGATGACCTATCTCGCGACGGTCGGTCTGGGATCACCAGCACTTCCACTGGCGACTTGGGGCGCAGAAAGCTCTGATACCGGGGGGTTCAGCTGTCATGCAGGGGAGTCCAGCAGCACAATTGGTGGAGGGACGATCAGCTCCAGTATCGGAAAAAAATGACATCAGGGTGCGCCCACTGGAGAGGGGGTAATGCAGAGCCAGCGTGTTTCCCAGCACTGCTCAGAGTGGGAGACTTATGCGCAGCTTTTTTGGGATCAGATTTCTTCACCTTCTCATGCTCCTTCTTCTTTTTTGCTGGTATGAGGCAGAAGAAGCGTCCTTAGGAGCTGAATGCTTGGAAGGCGTACTCACAGCAGACGTCGACTTCGGACAAGCTGGTAAGGCCGGTGTCAAGGACTCCGATATCATCGGAGATGCCAGAGGATGGGCATCGGTAGGAGTCTCCGACGACATTTCCTCAAAAGGCAGGGGGTAAGCATGGATTCCCAAAGCACCACTTGGAGTCTAGCAGCTCTATTCTTTCGGGTTTGGTTTGAGAACTTGGCGCAGTGACGACAAGTCTCCAGACAATGTGTCTCCCCAAGACACAGTATACAAAGGGTATGACCGTCCTTCAGGGCAAGTTTACTGCCACAACCGGTACACCTTTTAAAGCAGCCACACTTCTTGGCCATAAAATAAAGCAAATTGGCCAGAAGTAAAAAATAAGAAAAAAACAATTCCTCAGATGAGGCGAACGAAAAACTTTTACATCAGGAGGAGAGAAAAGGGGGGGGAGGTTGGGCGGGAGGCCACCTGAGGTAGTGGTGAAACACAGAGTCCAAGAAGAACAACTGTGAGAACAATCAAAAGGATCCCTCGTGAGAGGTCAGAACGCTTCGTCACTGACCGGCAGAAAATGAACTGTTAACAGCGCGGTGGTCAGAAGAGAACTGGCAGGATGTCTGTGCCTGCCTCCTTGGGCATACGCAGTGGGGTTCCCGCGCATGCCTGGGAGGGAGGTGCGAAAATCCCTTTGTGAGCTTTGTATACCATCGATTCAGATCAGCGCAGGCGCATAATCCCATAGGTGTGATCCACAGAGACCACGAAGAAGATCAGAAAGTTTCATTGAGAACCTAGCTCTCTCTAATCAAACAGCAAAAATATAAGGTACATGAACTAAAATAGCATAGGGTGCATTAGTTTGCAGTTTTCTCTCAAGTATTGGGCATATTTAAGGCATTCATAACTTTTACGTTCCATAACTATGTCAAATATTGCATTTTATATGCTAAATCAGTTATAAATGATGCATGTTGTTTAAGCAGTAATATTAGTTTTGTTCTGATATGATATACTTCTATTTTCCCAAAATTTCAGGTTTTTTTCTGAAAACAAACAAACAGGAAAGATTCCCCCCCAGTATCAAAATTTCCAGAAATTTTATATCTCTAAACCTGCCACAAAGATGGAAGGCTTGGGATGTCCCTCTCATGGACTTGGAATTTAATGAACACCACTGAAAAAGTCCTCTATTGATTTAAATTGGTACAGAACTAAGATCTACACTCACAAAGCATCAGAATCTGTCTGCACATTTGAGTTCTGTTGTATTCAGACATTTGGCTACTTCCTGTGGTAAGAAATTTTAGAAATATAGAAGGTTTGGGTTTAAAAATGAACCAAATAGTTTATAAAATCCATGTATCTGTCTCTGTCTCAGAGATAACATCAAAGGACAGTTTATTTCCCATGATGGGAAACACCAGGAAAAAACAATAACACTGTATTGATCCTGTAAGATGTAACTTTTGTTGTGTGAGACGCAGGGAAACAATCTCCTGTAAAACTTCAAAATGTTAATTCACAACTGTAATCTAATTATTGGGGGACCTCTTTGATCATTTGGTATAAATACTGGTCAGCCTCAACAGACCTTCACGGGCTCTTGAAGGATCAGGAGAGGATTTTACTCTCCTGAGATTTTTGGAGTCAGCCCGAAAGGCCTTTCGTTTTTCTGCATGCTTGGGGGGGGGGCTTTGCTTGCATGTTTATTGTCTGTGTATTCACTATCAATATTTAAGAAACAGGAGTGTACTGTGTTGGCAAGCTGGCATAGCGTCTTGCTGGCCACCTTGCCAGGTAAACCTTTGAATGTTTTTCTTTTAATAAAGATAAGTTTTATTTTAGGAAGAGACCTTTGAGTGTCTCTGCCGGCGCTTAGTGGTTTTTAAACTTACACCTCTGCCTTTGGTAAGGAGGCAACACTCAGGGGACACACGAACCAAGAGGAGAGTGGGGGTGGCACGGGTAAAAACGCATTCACAGACGTGTGCAGCCACACTTTTCTCACGACACTTCCTCCTGGAAGCACCTTGGGAAACTCCAGTTTTTGCTTGAAGGACCCTGCTTCAATACTAAACCAGTGCATTTTCCCCATACCTAAGGCATCTGAAGGCCATAGAATCTTGGGGTACAAACATAATGAGTCTTAGTGTCATAGAGTCACTTAGAGTCACCATACAACAAGGTGCAATGTAACCTTTTAGATTCAATGATCTATGAAATTTAAAAAAAAATAATTTAAACTGCAATTCTTTTTCTTGCCATGAGTTGAATTTATTCACTTACACTATTTCTAGATCATCTTTCACCAAAAAACCCTGACAAGATACTTTTTTTAAAAAAAAATTGATTTACAAACACCACTTGAATTATATAAACAAATCAAGTACCGCAGAGTAAAAAAATCCTCCAACTAATTTCCAAACACCTGGCAGATTAATAATGGTTTTTGTTTGCTTCCCAAAAGAGGCCAAGGAAGGGTACAAATTGAATTCCTAGGGTAATGTTTTCCACATTGCTTGGGCCAACACAAAAGACCCAAGCCTGGCAAGTAGTACTTTTGTCTCCTGAGAGAATGGAACCTGAAGCAGGATTTCAATGGCAAGGGAGGACCACATAGTTTTAAAAGGCCAACATCAGCATCTTGTTGAACTAATAAAAAGCCTTAACATAATAAGGCTGAACAGAAACAGAAATAGTAAAATCCCAGTCTCATTCAAAAGACCTGGCATGTTTTTGCCTGTTAGGAAAGGGCATCCCACAACATCAGAGCAATTACTGAAGAGATCCTGCACTCCTGAGAGATTCCAATTTTGTCCACACATGATGGAACCCTGAGCAGGTCCAGAATGTAATGGACCAAGAGTTTTGTTTTTTGCTTTAGCACAAAAAAGGCAAAATGTTTGCTCTCACCAAACAGATGGTGAAGTGAAAAATATAAATAACATATTTCTAAAAAATAATTTCATATGAGACAAATTAATAGCCAAGAACCAAAGAGTTCTGTCCTCCTGTTTCTTGAACACCCTCTCTTCTGCTCTAGTTTCACATATCCAATCTCTTTGAATGAAAGTATTGTTTATTTCTAAAGTAGAATGACATGCAAAATCCACTGTTCAAAGAAAGGAAAACTCAAATTCTACTGAACATGCTCAATCCCATGGTCATATCTAAAGGAGTCTTTGGATCCTGGCCACAAACCAGAGTTTGATACAAACATGTCTTTAAGATACCAGGAATATAGTCCAAAGAATAACACAAGCAAGTCCAAATGTTCAGTGGGGGTTGGGGGCTTCCAGTTCTCAACTAAAGCTTTGTGACAAACTGCTTTTGATGCTCAGAATTTCAAAAGTAGTGTGCAAAATTGCATTGGGGGAGGATGTGGCCTGTGGGAAAATCCCCTGTTTAAAGAGAAAAGGCCTATAGTCTTGCTAGACATATATATACCTAGAATAAACCTTGATATAGTAGCTCTCTGTATTGTGATCTAGAGCTATGGCAACAAACTACTACAATTTCTATTACCCCCCCCCATTGATCTAACAAGAACCTTAAGGTCTGAAAAATATTAGTTTTCTAGGGTTTCCACTTAACATCACACAAACGCTAGGTGTACATTAAAAAAACACTTAGGGAAGCAATTCAAAAAAGTTACCTTACTCTTGTACTTCTGATGTCCCAGCCGGAATTTCACATAGGGATCGCTAAGTCCATTTGGATCCATGGCCTTGAGTTCACGACCCTCAATCAAAGTGACACTGACTATCCCTCTCCATAGCTGAGATTTTCTGTGCAGGTCTGACAGACGTAAACTCTGGGTCTGAAACTTCAGGTGTAGAGAGAACCCTGATTTTAGCTCAATCCCAAGCAAATTGTAATTTTGTAATTTGTTTCCAAAGCAGGCTATTTTTAAAAGTTACACAGATAAACAGCTAAAGTGCCCACTGGACTAGACTTCCCTGCCAAAGAAGCACATTGGCTGTAATCTGCACCAATTGTTCTCTAACTTGTTAAGCTATACCATCATCTTTACAGTAGTGACACAACTTCTGCATACTCATGCTTATGTACTTTCTGCTCTCAAAGTTAATATATCATTGGTAGTCTACATCTTTTGCCCTTTAAAAAGCTCCATTATTAATTTATGATAAAGGTTCCATCCACTGTGCATATTCAGATCACCAACATGATAGGAAATATTCCCCTTCTGCTGAACACCGTAAACGTATGATTGTATACTACACAAAGATATATATGGTTTCATCACACCACCTGTGTTAAACTTTCCATCAATTTTCTTCTTTAAAATATTGGAAACAGCTTTTCATATGACTGAGAATTTAAATTACCTTAATAAGTTTATGTAACAGTCATAACAATTCCATAACAATAGTCTGGGACTGCTATATATAATTCAATTAAGCAAGACAGCAAAGTCTCTTTTCACAACTTTTGATTAAAATTTTGGACTCTGAGATCAGTTTCAACACCTATGAGATAGAAAGGATTAATTTTCCTTTAACTGGTGTCTTAATGTAGGGGTGGATGGTAGAGCTGACCACATGGGAAACAGATAATAAGTTGTTTTCTGTCTAGTTGTGATCCTGAGTGAAGCATTCAATCACACAGAAATGAGCTATGACACTGTCCAGGAATTGAGCTTCTCTTGTATCATTTGGTGATACAGCATGTAGGGAGGCTACTGGATGACAGTTCCAAAGGGGTAGGCATGTCTACTATAGCAAAATAAAACAGAAGTCCATTGGCACCTTAAAAACTAACATTTATTCCAGCATGAGCTTTCATGAATCAGGCTCACTTACTGATATACAATGAAAAGAAAATAATTTTATTCATATTAATCAAGTTGCAGATTGGAAGTTACAGAAGGGGAGGGGGAAGAAAAGGCATCTTCTTTCTAAGGGACTGGAATGGATTAGCCTGTTACACACAGACAATCACAACTGATTTATGATCCCAGACCTCTCTCTGCTCCCCTCCTATTTTTTCCCTGCTCCCCTTCTGTAACTGCTCTTCATTGCATATGAGGAAAAGTACATTCTGGCTCATGAGAGCTAATATTGGAATAAATATTGCTAGTCTTTAAGGTGCCATTGGACTTGCGTTTTATTTTAGTAGATGCCAATTCTTTCAACACTCTCCCAACATCTCTATCCAGCTTCAGCTCTGTATTGACAACAGACTGTGTTGATAAAAGAAAGATGAAACGCTTTCTAGGAGAGCCCCACATTCTGTGGTTTACCCCAAGTTATTTTAAGTAGAAAGGAATCCCATACATGCCCATGTCAAACCAACAGCAAACTGGGAAATCTTCTACCAGCCTGAAATTTAACTATCAATACAACTAGCACATTTTAAACCTACCCGTCATAAAAGGAGCTCGTCATTATGCCAACACCCTGTGTACTGAGCTCATAAACCCTGAACCACCTATCTCATCATTAGTTTAAAAGGGCTATCACTTAGCCACATTAATTTTTAATTATTTTTTAAAATTAGCCTTGTCTTTCATTCTGTGCACTGTTATCGTTAATTATATGGACCTTTCTCTTTGAATTTGATTTAAAGCCCTGCTATGTCAAGTTAGCACATCTCAAAGCATAAGATTAAGCATTCAAACTTATGTAACATTAAAATTTTCTCAGGACTACGGGTGTGCATGTAAAGTGCTGTCAGGTCTCAGCCAACATGGCAACCCCAGCAAGGGGCTTTCAAGGCAAGTAAGAAGCATAGGTGGTTTGCCATTGCCTTCCTCTGCAGAGTCTTCCTTGGTGGTCTCCCTTCCAAGTACCGACCCTGTTTAGCACCCAAGATTAGGCTACACCATGCCACCTTCCATCCTGACAAGAGATGTGTATTTAGATACTTCTGGTCCAAATAGATATCCAACAAATATTTTTATCTGTGTGTTTTTTTAGTATATTTGGGTATCTGGGTAATATCTGGGATTCTTGGGGATACCAGATATCAATTCCCAACAAATTCTGGAAGTATGTAAGAATATCCAAAAACATTCTGGGCTGGCATTTTAAGGCTCCCAGACCTGTTTTTCTTCAATTGTACAAGTCACCTGGGCAATGAGACAGAGAGAGGAAGGGAAGCAACTCTCTCAGACAATGGGATCAGATGTTAGGGAAAGCATTTCTGTGCACAAAATAAATACAGTGCCAAAATGTTTTTGCTAGTCTCATAAAGACAAAACCCCACAAGTATAATTAGGAAAGTAGATGTGTATCTCAATTTAAAACAAGCACAAGCAGATCCCATAAAAGCACCTAAGATTAAGCTCATGCATGCTGTACTGGTGTTGTTTTATTTCTTTACAGCAGTGGGAGGGAATAGGAGTGCCAATGATGAAGGGCTATTGGTTTTGGTGGGCTTGCCAGATTGGCCCTGGATTCTGCTGGGATTCTTTGGGTTGACACTGCAAGAGTAGCCCTTGCTTGAACTGGTTCTGCTGACATTCTCGGGTTTGATGTTAGTTTTGTTGGGATTGTTGGTTCAGTTTGCATTTGGAGGCTTTTGGCCAGAGGTTGCTCTTGTGTGTTTGGCTATTGGCTTCTCTGAATTTTTCCTCATAGGAAACAATGGAAACAAGTAGGGTGGCTGTGGGCACCTTGTTCAGGAGTCCATAAAATTGGATGCCTTGGCTCATTTGGCTTGAAATATGGGAAGTTGCCAGTGGACAGGAAACACTAGCGCTCTTCTAATTTTTGTGATGAAAATTTTTTGGTTGAAAAACAGCCACTCCAGCCCCCCACAAGTCCCCCATATGGGATAATGTAGCCAAAATAATTCTGGAATTCCCCCTCAAAACAGAACCCAAATACCAAAATGGTATCAGGAAACCCAAATATCCCCAATACCAGTATTTAGGCCTTTCCTGAAATCCAAATCCAACCCCCCCAC
This sequence comes from Gekko japonicus, assembly GCF_001447785.1. NCBI lineage: Eukaryota > Metazoa > Chordata > Lepidosauria > Squamata > Gekkonidae > Gekko > Gekko japonicus. The sequence goes on along the minus strand of NW_015177016.1, from coordinate 145,048 downwards.
CTCATCCCTACTCAGGAGTTCCTTCAGAAAGGAATTAGTCTGAAAAGAGTAAAAAAAGAAAAATTAGATGCAAATCTACTTCTCCCTTTCACTGCTCACTGAAGCAAACCTACCAAATGGACCCAGCAAACAAGGGTTCACTGGAGGAAATTATTGAGATTTTTAACACAAGCATGTTAAATAAAAGGCTAATAACAAACTATTAATCCTATAATAAATCAAATTTGAAACCAAGCAACTTAAATCACTTCAGTTTGCTTAACTTCTCCCATATTAGTTAGCAGGATAAGTCATCAATCAAGTATCAGAGAGTTCCAAAGATAAGGTATTTTTCTTCTTTGAGAATAAAGGTTCACCTAATAATTCTAAGGCCAGAAAAGATATAATTCTCCCAAAGACTTTACTCTGGCTTCCAGTCCTGGTTCAGCTATAAACCTAACTAGCATTTACAAAGAATGCAAAAATCCTAGCACCCAGACACCAATGGTGTCAAAAACTGGGTTTGGTGACTGGTATCCAGAATCCATCATATAGCAAAAAAAGAGGTTTCCACTCTATGTGTGAGGCTGTGCCTAGGATATGGTTACCTCCTCCCCTTAGCTCCTACTTTATTTCAGTTGCAGAACCCCTTGTAAAGTTAGCTCTAGGAATATGCGAATTAGCAACAAGCAGGGGTCCTGCAAAGACTTGCATGGGGCATCTTGTTTTCCACTTTCCCACGATTTCCTCTTTTCCTTTCCTGAAAGCCCCCCAAACTATCTCCCCTTTTCCTGATTTCTTCTCTCCTTCCTGCTCACCAGCCCTACCGTTATCCACCCCCATGTCTTCAGCTTTCCCTCCTCCCCCTCAGCAGCCTCTACCTGGAAAAACAGAGGGTTGGGAACCCCCAACAACTTGCAAGGGACAACTCATTTTTCCCCTGTACCACCTTCCCCACACTATTTCCTCACCATTCCCCCCCCTCCTGGCAACCCCTATATCCCCCCCTTTCCTTGTATCCTTCCCACCCACCAACCTACCTACCTCTCTGGCCCCCATTTTCAACTATAGTTATTATCTATTTACTTAATCTATAAACCACACCTTTTTCCACAATGGGGAACATAAGAAGAGCTTAGGTCAGGCTGAGATGGTGTAACTAGCACAAGGTCAGCTTAATGAGCTTCTGCAACAGACTGGTGACTTAGAACTTGGGTCTCCCAGAACTCAGCCTGAAACTCTAACCTCTTAATCACACTAGCTTTTATGGGGTAGTTGCCAGTCTTGCATGAGTCATGCAAGTCTCTCCTTAACTAGAGAGTGAACAAGGGTCAGGCAGGAGAACAAGTCAGGATTCTTGTATTTGTACAGCACACAAAATTACCCTTGAGACAACAGTGGTTAAGAAACCAACTTCAAAAACATGGCTTCAGCATTGTGTCTCGCTGTCCTTTAAAAACTGCAGTGAACCAGAGATATTTCCAGGGGTTTGTCCCTTCCTTGCACAAAGGAAATAGTGGGGGGAGGTTGAAAGCATTCTTCTCCATCATAGATTTAGGAGAGTACTTTCTTACACTAGATGTTGTATTTTTTGTGCTTTTGACAGGCCTTATCATGGAGGTTCTTCTTTTCAATTACTTTGTCTGTTATCTACCTCTTCTGCCCCTCTCTTTGCTGTCTCTTCCACTGTCTAGATTTACACTGTGAGCTCCTTAAGAACATAAGAGAAGTCAATGTTGGATCAGGTCAATGGCCCATCCAGTCCAACACTCTGTCACACAGTGGCCAAAAATACCAGGTGCCATCAGGAGGTCCAGCAGTGGAGCCAGGACACCAGAAGCTCTCCCACTATTGCCCCCCCCCAAGCACCAAGGATACAGAGCATCACTTGCCCCAGAGTTCCTATCTATACCTTGTGGTTAATAGCCACTGATGGATCTCTGCTCCATATGTTTACCTAATTCCCTCTTGAAGCCATCCATGCTTGTAGTCGCCACCACCTCCTGTGGCAGTGAATTCCATGTATTAATCACTCTTTGAGTAAAGAAGTACTTCCTTTTATCTGTTCTGACCTGGCTGCTCAGCAATTTCATTGAGGGCCCACGAGTTCTTGTATTGTGAGAAGAGAAAAATACTTCTTTCTCTACCTGCTCTATACCATGCATAATCTTATGAACCTCAATTATGTCACCCCCTCAGCCGTCATTTCTCCAAGTTAAAAAGGGCATTATGATACTGGCTGATTTGTTTTAAATTCCCTTCCTAATAATCCCCAGCATAGTGTTGGCCTTTTTTTATTGCAGTCACACACTGTCTAGACATTTTCAGTGAGTTTTCTACTACACCTTCAAGATCTCTCTCTTGGTCAGTCTCTGTCAGTTCGGACCCCATCAACATGTATTAGGATTTTTGGCTCCATTGTGCATCACTTTGCACTTGGCCACATTGAACTCCATTTGCCACACTGATGCCCACTTGCCCATCCTTGACAGATCCCTTTAGAGTGCCTCACAATACTCCCTGGTTTTCACCACCCTGAACAATTTCATGTAATCCGCAAATTTAGCCACTTCACTGCTTACTCCCAACTCTAAATCATTAATGACCAAGTTAAAAAGCATCAGACCCAGTACTGATCCCTGCAGTACCCCACTGCTTACCACCCTCCACTGAGAAAATTGCCCATTTATACTCACTCTCTGTTTCCTATTAATTAGCCAGTTTTTGATCCACAAAAGGACTTGTCCTTTTATCCCATGACTATTGAGCTTACTTAGGAGTCTTTGATGAGGAACCTTATCAAAAGCTTTCTGGAAGTCAAGGTAAATAACATCTATTGCAGTACAGACCTTGCTTTAAGCTTGTTCTGCTAATTCTTACACCATTTGGGGGGGGGAACAGTTTGTGGACTTGTCTGTGATATGTGATTTGATGGTATATCTAAAATGAGGATCCATTGAAAACCATCTGATCAGTTATGCAGTGTCATGAATATAATCTAGCTCTTTTTTGATCATATAGAAAGGGTTCTTCTTGCCTGTCCAGCTTAACACAGAACTTCCAGTTGCTCATCCAAGGAAGGACTAGACTAAAGGTTTTGCAAATGCTTCAATTAGCCACTGCTAAATTTAGAGAGATGCAGAGAATGTGGGCTTAGAAGGGTGTCATGAAACAGAGCCTCCAGATGTGAAGAAATCACTTGGGGGGTGAGGAGAAATCAGATGGGGGTGAGGTAAGCCTGGGTTTCAACTGCTGAAACGAACTGAAGAAGGCAGGACATATGAAGGAAGGAGGAACTGCTAGTCCAGAGTAAGTAAGGAGATGGTTAGAGAGCATCTAGCTGCCTTAAATACTTTTGTCCCGCCACAGGCTCCTCCGTGGCCTTGCAGGCCGCTGCGGTGGGACTGGCGCGACCCGCGCCAGGCTCTCAACGAGCCCCAAGCAATGAAGGCAACAGAGATGGAAGCTACGGGGCTACGGAAGGACGCCCCAAAGATCCAGGAGACCTCAAACCCCTCCCCCAGTGACAACAGAGAACCCGAGGGAGGAGGGACCTGAAAGAGATGGAGCCGGGGAATGGGTCCGCCGCGGACTCCCTCCCTTGGCAGCCGACACAAGGGGGACGAGCCTGAGCAAGAGGGAGAGAAATGTGGCGTGTTCCAGCCTTACCAATTATCGAGGGTGCAGACACGCTGAGACAGCGCACATCAGGCTCTCCATTCGCACAGGAAGTGGGCCCTCCCCGGTACACCGACACGCAGGGGAGGTAGATGGAGGCGGGACATATGAGAAAATACACCATAGAAATGAAAGACATGGTGATGGGCACAAGGGAGCAGCAATAAGATCCAGGAAACCAGAAAGGGGTGTGTCACTACCAGGGAGAAAGAAGGATATAAGGAGGGAAGCGGAGCAGTACCGGGGAGGATGTTGGAGTCAGCTAATGTGACGGTCAAGAGAGAAGTGAGCATGGCTGTAAACCCGAAGAAGGTAACTCGGGGAGTGGCGCAACTCCCCATCCCTTCTGAATCTGAGGTACTTGCGTCCCTCCTTTGTCCCTCGTCACTACGGCGAGCGGGTTCACCTGCTCCAGGGCCTGATGGCTTGCATCCCAGGGTGCTAAAATAAATTGCAGCTGTTATTTCAGAGCCTCTGGCTCTAATCTTTGAGATGTCCTGGAGTACTGGTGTTGTGCCGGAAGACTGGAGAAGAGCGAATGTTGCCCCAATCGTCAAGAAGGGAAAAAAGACGGAGACATAAGAGTTTTCCCCTCAGATGTCTGTGGCCCCGCCCCCAGCGTGCCCAGCGTCATCACGTCACCTCCGGCTGACGTGCACGCCGGGGTGGGGTTCCTCCCAGGGCCCGATTCCGCAGCGGCAGAAATCAGGCCTCCAAAGCGGGGGGTTATCCGCCCCCCGGGGGGACTTGGCAGACCTAGAACAAATGCTCCATGGTTGTTGCGCCCCTTTCTGTCCTTCTTACTTCCCAACACAAGTCACCACCTCTTCTGCCACTGTTTGTAACATCCTCAGAAAAGCCAACTGTCTGATCAGTTATTAGAGCAAAATGTATTCAATTATATGTTTAAGCATGTCACAACTGAAAGGCAGATGATGAAAACTATGGTATGTGCACCCAACAGTTTTACAAAACAATGTTCTAAGTTCAAGAAAAATCCAAAGACTGGATTATTATTTTTTAACTATCCATCAATTCAGACCCTTTTTACTGCAAATAATATATGAAGTATATCTTAATGTAAACTGATCCTCCTTACCACATCTAGGTAAAGATTCAGAAATTTTGCAATGAAGACATCTTTAAAATGCTGTACTATAACAAAAGGGGATTTCTTATAAAGGCCTCCTACATTATTAGAAGTCTGGAACAGTTTTACATCTTTGTGTCACAACTTTCACTTTAAGTGACACAAACAAAATGTTACACATTTTCTTCTTGAGACCACATGCTAAGAATTACCTTACTTGATCTTTTCCAACTCTTCCTCATTAGCATTGTCTGTAAATGAAATAGAGCATTTTAATCACCTTTTACTTATTCACACAGAAGGGGGAGGCCAATTGTCTTCCAAAGGAGCAAAGCACATACTAATGCTACTGAAATGACAGACACATTCCAAACAGCTACACAAGACTGACATCAAACAATTACAAGCACCATTCACAATGAAAATTCAGACAGATCTGAAACTCTAATTCTTTGATGAAGTAAATGAGGATAAGGTAACAAATATGTTTGGGGTAATACAAAAAATGGAATAGAGGACAGCAATGAACTTTTAATCTATAATTATACATTAAAGCCAGGTGCAATTTTTAAAAAAATCTATATTTGATTTAATTTTTCTAAATTTAAGATTAGTTCCAGTTCATCTTGACTTGGCAAACACACAGAATCTGTAATTTATTTTTCAGATTCCTTCCCCCCAGTAAGAATAGTAAATTAGTGATTTAGAAAAGTTTCTCTCATTCACAGTAAGCCAGATCCAACCCAAGAAATCAATTACTCCAGGGCATACTGCCCATATAATAGAGTTCTAATGTATACTCCATGAATTAAAAATGGATTTGTAGCCAATGCTCCCTTGAAATTGTGGAGTCTTGTGGGCAAAAAATTCTACTTTGTGAGCTACTATGAGCAAGTGATTTGGCCACTGCATAAATTAGTTTGCTCTGGACCCATCTTTCCTGAGCTAAGACAAAAATGTGTGAGCCAGAGGCCAAAAAAACTGAGCTAGCTCACACTAACTCAGTTAAGAGGGAACACTAGCTCTTGTAAACACTTCATTTGAAAATGGGTTCATAAATAGGAATGGGCATGAACTGGCTCATGAGCCAAAATTTGACACAAACTTAAGCTGGTTCGGAGCTTGGGAGCCAATGCTCAGGGAAGGTGCCGGTTGGTTCAGTTGTTCAGGGCCCAGCCATTTAAACCTAACAGCTCAGCCAGTCCTTCGAAGTAGGGGAAGAAAAACTGAAGGGCTAAATGGATTGCTGCCATTTAAACCGACCTGCAAGAGATATGGAACTGTGCCTAATTCAGCTATTTTGATCGGGACCTCGCTTATACATATGTATTCATTGTATGTTAATGAATACTTACCTGATTTACCTGACGAAGTAATAGATCTGAAACACTGATTATATTATCTGGAACTGTGTAGTTTCCAGTTGGAATGGATCTTATTTACTACAACCCACAATATATAGATGTTTGGACTTCAATTCAAGGACATGTGATATTTATACAAACAATTTTTTTTCCTTTGTGTTCTTGTTCTATATGAAGGAAGTCTGCTGTTTGTGAGATATGCTGTGACTTATTGTGGGTTTGAGTTTGTTACCACCCACTTTTGGATAATTGTTCTTTATTATGCTTGTGATTCTACAATAATATATATATGAGTTTGGCATTATTATTGACTTTGCTTTCTAGATAATTATTGTTGCATTTATTTAGCATGCTTTGACTACAGATTTGTTTGTGATTTCATTGGTCTTTTTTTGTAGCCTCCCTCCTTCTTACTAGGCTTAAATGGCTGGCAGCCATTTAACACTTCCCAAGCAATCGCCTGGGCCATGGCCCATGAAAGGAGGAAAGGAAGTCCTTTCCCAGGCATTCCCCCCCTTTCTCCTGGCCCCAGTGAGCCACAGCCGGGAGAAAGGTGGAAGGGAAGTCCCTTCCAGGGCGGTCCCCACCACCTTTCTCCTCGCCATGGCAAGTTGGAGCCGAGAGAAAGGGGGAACTGAACTTGCCAAATCAGTTTGATTCAGTCAGGGCCCGTTTGGGTCCATTCAGTTCAGGGTTTCATTCATGGGCTTCCCAAAATCACCCCTTTTAGGTTTGTGCCTATCCCTAGTCATAAATATCACAGTTCCAGTTACTGTTTTACTGCCAAGATCAAGCCATGGAACAAAGGCAAGTAATAAAACAAATATAAGACATATGAAATGCTATAAAGTTCCCCCACTTGATGGACTATCGCAAGAGCAGGGCCTTTTTTGTAGTAAACCCCCCCCCCCACATAGTACAATGCACATAGCAACAAATACCTCCCTCAAAAAGTAAGACCTCTCATGATACTGGGAACTTGAACACATCAACTTTTTAGTATTTCCAAAAATGTACTACTTCAGTTATGCTGGCACACTTAAGAGTGGATTTATGTCAGAAAGCAAAAATGATGAATTAGTACAAACAAAAAAGTTTAAATTGCTCAAAAATATGTGACAATTTTCTAAGAGATAGATCAAGATGGGTAGCTGTGTTAGTCTGTCTGTATCTGAAGAAGTATATCTGAAGAAGTGAGAGTTTTCTAAATTCAGTAATTTTTTCCACCATGGAATCTCTATATAAAAGGGAAACTACTTCAAACTCCTAATGCTATCTTAATCTGAATGACCACAATCTAATATCAGTTAGCAGCAATTTTTTATTTATTCATTAAACTATTGCTTGCCAGTATTTAAGATTGCCTGATAACCGATGCTGTCAAGTCACTTCGATAGTTAAAACATTCACTAGCTCAAGTACTGTTTAAACAAGCTTGAAGTAGCCCCAGTACCTTCAATTACATTAATTGAAGTATACCACATTAGATGACCCCTGAAGTCTATTAAAAGGATTAACAGACTTAGGTAAGCTTTATGATAAATCATAACCAAGGTGAAGAATGAGGCCCATGGCCTACTTAGCCAGCTAAAGCTATTTCCACCTGAAGAATATTAATTTGTATTTTAGCAACAGAAACATATGATAGCTGCTGAAGTATAATCAGAAGTGTTAGAGTAATAATTAAGGCATTTCTTAGGAGCCAAATATAGATAGTGATCATTCAGAAATACTCATTTTATTTTAAATAGAACCGGGGGGAAACCCCATGTCAGTCTCTCTCTCTCTTTTGTACTTCAAACTGAAGACTACATATTAATGAAAATCACTTTGGGAGGCAACTGGCTGAAAAGCAGCATAGAAACAGAACTTATGCAGAAAAATCATTAAAGTATAGAATTTAAGCACTTCTACATCAAGATCATATATTCTCTTTCTTCCAAAATTAGTCTGGAATTGCCATTTGGATAAAGGGTTTGGTGGCTGGCTATTGGTTTTTATTTCAGAGATGCATTTGGACTCATCAGTTACTTCCTTGAGATTTAAAGTATCATTTATATGTTTCTAAGAATTTTGTATCTTCTACCACTAGCCAGCCAGATTGGAGGTACAGAAGATATGCACGCAGGCTGTTCAAATTAACTCACTGCAAGTTATCCAATTATGAAATCTTTGCACTGAACTCTGATATAGAGCCAAAATAAAAACAAAGCCATTCATGCATTCATTTCAAACATATCACAGAACACATACAAACACAATTTATAATCTACACACATTGCATACAGTTGTAAAATGCATGGCATGCATTATCCTTACACATGCAAAACATGTTAACTACATACAACAAACAGTGGAAAAATTAATAAAGCATTTTTTTTCAAATTTTTCCTAGCTAAATTTAAAAGACATTATGTGGCATGTTTTTCACTCTCCATTATGGTTCCAATGCTTAATCAGAAACAACTGTTTTCCTTCTAGAATTTTTTGAGTATTTGTTAGTTTGGATTTGTCACTTTAAGTCCAGATAAGAAGAAATGAACTTTTTTGGGGGATCTTGTTAGTGTTCATACCACAAAATTAAAATCATACTTCCAACAATTCTTAACTGGAATTAGTGTTTCTACCACAATGTCACAATGCAAATTTTAGTGGTGTAACTTATACAAAATCTGAAATTGCAGAGAACTTTTAATTATTTGAATGTTAGTAAATCATCAGTGTCCTAACTCAACTTCACGATATTTGTTTGTGGTCACATTTTACAACAGGCATGGCCAAATATATATTTTAAATATTAGATGACATTCTGTATTCAAAACTTTGGTGATACTGAAAGCTCCACTAAATGCTAGCATTATTTTGGCTTTCAGTATAACCCTAACATTTTTATATATGTCAAAAGTATACATGGATTCTACTGCATAGTTAGCTTTAAAAGGATTATTATGTACATTAGGAAACAAAACTAGAAGACAGCCACCATTAGCTACTGTTTTGGATAACACATTCTCTCAAATGTTAACCCACAAGAAAAATGTACAAAAAGCACACAAATGCTACTACATGATTTGGTAATTTTTGTCAGGGTCTTTTGTTAGGAATGTGCATAGACATTCAGATACAGTGTTTATTAAGAACGTTTGTTTAGATTATTTAATATTTGTTGTTATATCCTCAACTCTAAATTTTGTGGGAATAGGAGAAAGCCCGTACATCCTAGCAGCATAAAAACCACCAAGCACAGCCAGGACTTCTGTCCCTCATCTGCTTTTTCATAAAAAGATTTCCATTTTACACATGAACAAGTGGACTCCATCCATCCTTGTTTGCTTTTTAGATGAGGAGAGATCTCAGATACTCAATATGGGGACCCTCTCAGCACAGATCTCTCACTACTTAACTGGCCCCACTGTTCTTTTTATATATTAATTCTGGGAGAGTTAAAAGACAAACTGCAAAGCAAGCAGACTCCCTACTACAAGGTATGTGTGGGGGGAAATGAAGCATATGAGGACCTGCCTCTAGCACTTTGGCTACCCCCTTAAAGTAGCATATACAAAGCTTTCCCCCTTCCTTGTAAGTTCCCTTGAAAAGATGAAATATGACAAAGCTAAAACCTCTACCCTTCCTTCCTTCCTTCCTTCCTTCCTTCCTTCCTTCCTTCCTTCCTTCCTTGCTTCCTTCCTTCCTTCCTTCCCTCTCCCTCCCCCCCCTCTCTCTCATATATATATATATATATATATTTTCTGATTCCCAAAGAGTCATAAGCCAACCCAACTTGCCCTGGATCAAATACCAGGAACAACACACAAGCTAAGCCTTGGATCTACTCATACCAATGTTAATTTGCTGCCTGATTGAAAACATGAGCCAAGAAGCTTTGTATTAGCCTTTGTAGACAAGTTTCCTCTAACTTATATTCCTCTAACTTGCACTGTGATGTCACTTATGGGCAGAACCAGAAGTGGCATCATGATAGTATGGGACATTGCTTTCCACCCCACATTTTTGCTCCCATTGAAGTGAAGACCTTCAGTGGGGCTTGGAGCTCAGGAGTAGGAGATTGTACACTACCCCCAGGCAAATGGCATCCCTACTACTTTTGCACCTGTGGAACAGGAGGGAAAAATAAATCTTCCACTCAGGGAGAATCATGATTGTATCATCAAAGTGACATACTTTGAGCACAGATCATTGTCTCCCCTGTTTTTGCACATAGGAAGTAGTATGCCCACAGAACTTTCAGAAAGTAGTGATTGCAGCTAGGGTGCTTTTACTTTAGTTGCTAGTGTGAACTCCGTATGCAAGACATTCCTTTATTATTTTAATAATTTAATAAGGATAAAGGTCCTTTTTAACTGATTGACGTAATAAACTACAATTCCAGTGAAGCTATGAAAATGAAATCCTCTCTCTTTTCTCACCTATTACCTTAGCCTGTGCAATGTGACATTATTCTATTCTATTTTATTCTATTCATTTATAGATTTGATTTTTAAACTGCCCTCCCTCATACTTGGGGCTTAGGGCACTGTATACCATTTAAGAGATACAATCAAATACATTTAAAACTAGTTAAAAATAGTAAAACAAATACAGCACCCATTCCAGATGGTGCCTTAAATACATTTATCCTAACCCCAAAGGGGGAGAGGGAGAAGAGGGGCCAGACTAAATAAGAGCATGGTAGAATAACCATAAGCCTGGCGGAACATCTCTGCCTTACAAGCCCTGTGGAACTGTACTAAGTCCTGCAGGGCACAGATGTCACTAGGCAGACAGTTCCACCAAGTTGGAGCCAGGCCTGAGAAAGCCCTGGCTCTGGTCAAGGACAGCTGAATATTTTGGGGGCCAAGGGCCACCAGTAGATTTTTCTCTGCTGAGCACAATGCTCTTCAGGAGGTATACCAGGAGAGGTGGTCCTGAAGGTACGTTGGTCCCAGATTGTTTAGGGCCTTAAAGATTAATACCAGAACCTTGAACCTGATCTGGTATTCAACCTGGAGCCAGTGCAGCAGGCACAGCACTGATTGAAATAATGAATTAAAGACTCAAGGACACAGGCCACCTGGAAAAGGTATTAAGTATGGGTTGGAATCCCTGATCAAATAGTATAAATAGTATCTGATTTGGAAATCGTAATGCTAGTCTACCTTAGAAATTATACATTCTATAACATCACTTCCCTTGCATGAAAACTGTACAATAGCATACATTGCTTATATATTTGCAATATTTGTACTTTGAAATTTGATTGTTCTCTCATGTTAATATTTTATTTAAAAATCACAAACAGTACTCAATAATTCTATCCTCCTACAATATGACACTGATCAATCAGATTACACCAGATCTGTTTAAGTCTCAAAGCATCCACATATAAACATTTTAAATCCATCACAGAACCTTGAGTTGCAAAGAGCATCTTGTAAAGTTAAATCTTACATCATGTACAGCAACAGTCTGAAAGAAAATGAGAAAATTCTCCTTTACCCCAACCTTTTAAGCCACTTCAAGTTCCTGATCTCAAACAAGGTTTCTATGTGACCTCTAACACTTGGTCGTGGATGTTCCATTACAGTAACTTTGGCTATTTCATGCAGCTGGCAGAATTTTAGATGTCCAATGCAATCTGACATACAAAATCACAATACACCTAGAATTATTTTGTGTTGGTGTGCAGAAGTAAATACTAAATGGCCCATTAAGTTCCTATGTATCAAATATTCCCTGTTCTGAGATACTGCAAAAAGCCTTCCATTGGGATATATTGAGCATGGGACAAAGAGAAATTAGACAAATCAATATATCTGCAATTTGTTTCAGAGGCTGACAGAGCCAGAAATTCTATAAGGGATTTTGATATTTCTACATGGCAATGGGTGGTAATTCCCACTAAAACTGTATAACTATACCTTTAATTTGGGGATGTTTGTCTTAAATCTGTAAAATCTGCATCATGAATTTCAGTTTGAAAGCCAAGATTCCAGAGTATTGAATCATTATTTATTTATCTATCAAATGTAAAAATAAAGCCTATTCAAAATAGTTTGCAACATTAAGGAAACCAGAATACCATTGATGATATCCTCACAAAAGTTCATTTCAGTGAGGAGCGACTTTTGTACTCCAAGTGGAAAATTTTAACAAGAATGCTTCTTCCCAACTCATTTCACAGATACTCTATTGAAAACTAGTTTCCAAAAACATGGGTAAAGAGTTGCATAATGTGAAACAAGATATGGATACTTCAAAAAAATATGTACCTGCTAGAAAAAGTATATTGCACTTAATTATAAACTAGAAGATTCATAGTTCAAGTTTCATGAGTTTACTTTGGTCCATTTGCCAGCATTTAAACTGCTGATCTCAACCACTTTTAGCTCCTTTGCATGACACTTTCAAGAAATGATATTGCATGATACTCAGGGGTCTTGTTGTAGAAAAAGAGCTGCCGGAGCTCATTAGCATAACTCATTAGCATAACTTATTTGCATATGCCACGCCCCCTGACATCACCGGAAGTTACAGAAGGCCACACCCCCTGACATCACCGGAAGTGTGTCAGAAGGCCCGGCTACTTACCCTCCTGCTTCATCCTCATTCCCAAACGGAATGAGGATCGAAGCAGAGGGCGGGGTAAAGAAGGGGGCGGGGCTTCACCACGTGACCGCCCCGCCCCCTAGAGGTTCTCTTCCGGAGCTCCGTACCTGAGAGCTCCCCCCCGACTAGAGCCCTGATGATACTATTTTCCAAAGACAGTCACTGCCTCCAAAATCAATTAAGCTCTTCTGCACAGAACATTTTAGCTGAATTTTATCATCACTGGGACAACATCTACTGTAATAGGCTTGAATTGTTAGCATTAGAACACACCACCACTAGACTGAATAATTCTTTATCAATAAAAAAGAAAACATTATTCCATAATAACCATGTATGAAGGCACTGCATATTTACATACCACCAAGATCCTGTCTGTACAGAAAGCATTAAAGGAGAGACTGGTCTAAAGAAGGGCATCTATGGTTACACGCACCATGGACACTAATACATCCTTAAATATTGATCAGAACTGACAGTGTAACTTCATAAGAAACTAGTCTCCCTTTAACTTTCCTGTTTAATCATAGAAAGCTTATGAACTTTATATGCACAAGGAAAAAGCTACTTACTTGCTTACATGTTAAAACACACTTACCGCTTCCCTTGGTTGTTCTTTTGGTGTCAGCAACACAGACAATAATATAGTTCCAAGATCATCATCTGGGTAATGTGGATCCTTCAGACTCAATGTAACATCGATTGGCCTAGAAACCAAATACCCAAACATCTGTTGTTTAAACAATACATTGTTGTTTCTAAAGTCTCAGGTTCTGCAAATTGCACATCCTGATACAAGCAGTTTAAGAAGCAGCTAATGGAATGCATTCAACCACATACTTCTAAAGACTTGATCTCATTTAAGACTTCCCAAGAGGGTGTGGTGATTTCCACCAATTCTCCCCTCCTTCTTCAGAACCCATTCCCCCCCATGCTGTCTGTGAGGGCCTGATGAATCCCAGGTGGAGCCTGAAGATCGCTGGGTATCACAACTGAATTCTACACAACAGATCTCTCCCCCCTGGAGAAAATAACTGCTTTGAAGGGTGGGCTCTATGGCATTCTATTCATCTGAGGCATCTCCCCTCCCCAAACTCTGGCTTCTGTAGACTCCACCACAAAATATCTAGGAATTTCCCAACCTGGAGCTGGCAACCCTATCTCTTTCCCAGCCAACCATCAACCTACCTTTATATGCCCCTCTGACTTCAGCTTTCCATCTCCACCCTACACCTGCAGCCTCTACCTAGGAAAAGTACAGTCTTACTTCTCCTCAGTGGGGACCCAATCAGGAGGGAAGCGACCTCAGCAGGGTATAATGACTCAGAATCCACTGTGCAAAGCAGCCGTTTTCTCCAGGGGAACTGAAGTCTACTGTCTGGAGACCAGTTGTAATTCTGAGTGATCTCCAGCTCTCACCTGAAGATTGGCAACAATGGTTCCCCAGGAGGAAAAGTACAGTCTTTCCCTGCAGTGGAGACCAAGCAGCTTACATCATTCCCCTCTTCCCATTTGGACATGCACAACAACCCTGTGAGGTAGGTTAGGCTGAAAGTCTGTGATTGATCCGAAATCACCAATTCAACCTCCACAGCAAGAACCTGGGTCTGGCAGACCCTGCTCTGAAGTGCTAACTGCTACACCTAGGGTAGCCCACCTCCAGGTGGAGCCTGAAGATCGCTGGGTATCACAACTGAATTCTACACAACAGATCTCTCCCCCCTGGAGAAAATAACTGCTTTGAAGGGTGGGCTCTATGGCATTCTATTCATCTGAGGCATCTCCCCTCCCCAAACTCTGGCTTCTGTAGACTCCACCACAAAATATCTAGGAATTTCCCAACCTGGAGCTGGCAACCCTAGTCAGGACTGGCCCCAATGAGTTACCCACAAAGGCCTGGAAAGGGCCTCCTGCCTTTGCTTTTTTACTGACAGAACCAAACTTGGTTGCCTAGCAACAGCCACTGAGGGAAAAGTTAGTCCCACAGGAGCCAATCAGGAGAAGTGTCTTCATCAGGAGAGATCGCCGTTTTGGCAATTTATTCTGTGAGGGAAAGGTGTCCAGGCTGGCAGTGGGCAGGGGAGAGGAGTAGACCCAGCATCCAGCCAATGGCATGCTAGTACTCTTGAGTGGCAGTTGATGGGCCAATGGCTGATGGAACACACAGCACAGCCAATGGGAGAGCTGGAAATGGCATTAGGACAATTACATGTATCAGATTTTATGTTATTTATACCCCATCTTTCTTGCTGAGACTCACAGAGGTGTAAGTCAAAGTGTAAGTCAAATACAATCAATAGGATGGGACATCCAGTGAACACTGCACTTTAGTCATTCCTGAACTGATTACATAACAAAAAGCACAATCATACAGAAGGATTTAGCGTATAATCAGGGCAATCTTAGTAATTCTGGGCTAAGGGCAAAAGTCCAGGAAGGGACCTCAGAGTCACTGCTACCCCAACACTATCCCCCACCAAGGGCAAGCAAAGGGTGGCTCTCACCCCATGAGAGGTGGGCAGGAGCTACCACTACCACTGTACACCAGGTGCCTAAACTCCAGATGAGGGAGGTACAAGTGGAAGCACTTTCGCCCCCCCCCCAAGAGTGGGGTCCAGAGCAGCTGCCTCTGTTTTCCATTATCTAAGAGTGGGGATTATAAATAAAAAGGTAAACATGTCATCTCTTCTCCTACCTGGCCTGCTATGACAGCCCCGTACACTTCCCTCCCTCAGAGGCAAGATTTTACCTTTGTTTTTCTTTCCCTTTCTTTGACTGAGCCACCCTAGTAATGTGTCTTCTTCTTTGCTGAAGAAGTCTAGCTGTCCCACCCTATCACAGTATGATATTTTGGCTGTTGGCTCAGCCCAGGAGCCTGAGGGAAGGATCAGGAGTCAGCTTTATCTTAAACGACTTAAATGGCAATTGAAGCATTTTGAAGTTCAAAAATAACAAAATATTTTATTTAACATAGAGGGGAAAGGTCAGGTGAAGTCAGGGGTTGAAATTTCTGAGGCAAAACCAGTACATGCACAGACTTTAGTTCTTATATTTCAGGCTAATGAGAGTTAAGCTATTCACAATTCCTTTTGTTCCAGTGTTTTCTCCAAACCCTTCAGTACATTTTCTTTGAGTATTCTCTCTCTTGGTTTCCAGAAGACTGATGCACTCTTTTCAGTACCCAACCCCCTTCTCTTGAAACACCAGTACTCATCTTGAGTTTTTAACTGACTCTTAAGGTATCTAGAGGCAGTTTCTAACCATACTGGACCAGGGATCTCTATTTGTACTCTTCAGAGCTAACTCCCTGTTTGACTGGGTAGGGAATCTACTTCTTTCTCTATCCCATTTCCTTCCCAAACTTCCTTGCCAACTTTCCCCCAATTCTCCATCTGTGTTAAACTGCTCTCAGCCAAGGCTGAAATCCGAAACTGTCAGTACTTGACTCTTCTCAGCTAGGGCTGAAATCAGATGGAATTCTCCTCAGCATCCACTTCTGAAGCCTTTCTCTTCTCAGCTGATGCTAACCAATCAGATCTCTTGAAAACCATATTCTACCATAAGCTGTGTAAGAAATCAACAAAAGAAAAAAAACATAACCCCTTTTTCTTCTCATACACAATGAATGACTTAAATTAATATTTACCCTGATAGAAAGGGAATATAGGGAAACCAGGTTCAGAGTTTCTCCAGGGGGGGAACATAAAATGATTTACAAGGAAGGCCAGCAGTGGTGGTGGGGCAAGAAGGATCATGACTCTGTTTCTAGGGGAAGACTTTGGGCCAAATTGGCTGACATGGGTATCGATAGAAGGCTATTGCTTCTATTAATTAAACTGCACGAAAATAATGACATCCAAATAAGGCTCACATAAGATGGGAAACTATCGAAATGTATTCCAGTGCAAAAAGGAGTCAGACAAGGTTGCCTTTTGGCTCCCTTCTTATTTAACATCTGTTAACTCCTTAATCACATGCCTTCATTCAACTGATACTCATGCTCCCTCATTCTCAGGTAGCAGAAAGGTTCCAATCTTAATGTATGCTGATGATGCTGTTCTTTTATCCCAGACAAGGATTGGCCTGAAGCGAGCCCTGATAAAATTTAAAGAGCAATGTGACACCGAATTACTATCTATTAATTTAGCTAAAACTAAAATTGTCCGTTTTGGTAACTCATTCAAGAAGTTCAACTGGAATATTAAAGGAAATGCCATAGATCAAGTTAAGAACTTAAAATACTTAGGCATTACCTTTTCTTATAATTCTAAATTCTCAGCACATCTGTCCTCATCAGCTGACCTGGCAGAGAGAAGTAAAAATGCCATTCTTAGATTATTTAGAAGGAAAGGTGCAGGCTTTCTCCCCACGGCCTTAAAAACCTTCCAGGCAAAATCATTGGCTCAACTCCTGTATGGCTCACAAATCGGACTTTCTGCCAATCTAAAGACCCTTGAAAATTTCTTAGATCTCTATTTGGCGTTCCTAGGAGTACCTCTAATGTAACACTTAGGCAACAGGCTGGGCTACTCAGAGTTGAAACAAAGGTCTGGGAGCAGGCTATAATGCTCTGGCTAAAAATTCATTACAACCCAAAGGGTTTAATACCTTACTTTTTAGCCTCGGATCCTTACCCTGCCTGGTCCCAAATTTTACTGTTGCCCCTTATTTAGTTAACATTACCTATGAACCCTATAGATGGGCCTTTTCCAGAGCCCGCTTTGAGGCACTCCCTTCCACTGTACTGCAAGGTAAATTCACTCGAGTCCCAATGCATGAACGTATATGCCCATGCATGGCTAATATGGTGGAATCAATCACTCATGTCCTCCTGTTCTGCAGATTCTATCAGGAGGAACGAAACCATCTTATACTACCTCTTCTGTCTAGATTTAGCCCTCTGCAGTCTTCTTGACTTTAGGCCAGGAGTCCTTCGTAAATTCCTCTTAGAAGACGTTCAGAGCTCAGTGACTTACGCTGTGGCAAAATTTTGTTGCTTAGCTATTAGGAAACGTAAACTTATTTTAGCTGAAAAAATTGTATGATTCTTTTATTAACACTATTTTACTTTTCTAATGTTATTAACTCTCTCCTGTTAATGTTTTTATATTATTCCCATGTTATTACTGTTTTAATCCCTTTTATATCATAATTGTACTGTTTTACTGGCTCCTGCCGCAATAAATTAGATTGACTGAAGAAGGATCATGACCAAGGCTCCCTCTAAGCTGTGGAGTCTTGTGAGCAACAATTCTACTCTGTGAGCTACCGGCATTACGGTTGTGAGCAGCCGATTTGGCTGCTGCATAAATCAGTTTGCTCTGGAGCCCTCCTTCCTGAGCTGAAACGAAAATGTGTGAGCCGGAGGCTAAAAAACCATCAGCTAGCTCACACTAACTCAGCTTAGAGGGAACACAGATCATGACATTTGGCTATGGGTAAAACCAGACAGTTTACAAGAACCATCATTTCATATGTAAACAGTATATTAGGTAGTTCTTTAGTTTATAATCAAACAGCTGTGGATTAGTATGATGGGGAGGGTTTTGTTTTTTACCAGTAGCCAAGAATTAGCTCTGATTCCCTGTTTCAGTGTGTAATTTAAGCTGCATTCTCAAATATCTTAGGCAACTGCTCTTTCTCTTTCTGTTTATTTAGAAATTGGAACACTTTCCCTATGAAAGGTTAAAACGCGTGGGGCTCTTTAGCTTGGAGAAACGACAGCTGAGGGGTGATCGAGGTTTATAAGATTATGCATGGGATAGAGCAGGTAGAGAAAGAAGTACTTTTCTCCCTTTCTCACAATACAAGAACTCGTGGGCACTCAATGAAATTGCTGAGCAGTTGGGTTAGAACAGATAAAAGGAAGTACTTCTTCACCCAAAGAGTGATTAACACATGGAATTCACTGCCACATGAGGTGATGGCAGCTACAAACATGGACAGCTTCAAGAGGGAATTAGATAAGCATATGGAGCAGACGTCCATCAGTGGCTATTAGCCACAAGGTACAGATAGGGACCCTCAGGCTGGGGCAAGGGATGCTCTGTATTCTTGGTGCTTGGGGGGGCAACAGTGGGAGAGTTTCTAGTGTCCTTGCCCCACTGCTGGACCTCCTGATGGCACCTGGTATTTTTGGCCACTGTGTGACAGAGTGTAGGACTGGATGGGCCATTGGCCTGATCCAACATTGGCTTCTCTTATGTTTTTATGTTCTTAAATTGAGGAGAGCTGGTAAAGCTTAGAAGTATCCCATTCTTTATGGCAATGACAATCCTTTTCTAATGCTTCTCACACAAATTGAAGGGCTCTAGGATTTCACCAGGAAGCAAAGGCCAAGTTGCTAAAGGACTTGCAAGGTTGTTGCATTTCAGTTTAACTAGGATCATAATCCCAGAAACCTAGAGGAGGAGTGATTTCTCATCTTCTTCCATATGAATATCTCTGTTCTCTTATATCATTGTGGGAGGCCCTACTTTGTATTCTGGATTTTACAGAAAAAAAAGACTGAGAGGGAAGAGATGGGTCTTCTCCATGATAGTGCCCATGTTTTAGAGCATGATACTTTGGGAAGTATGTGTAGCCACCTGTGGTTAAAAGCTGGTTCTTCAAAGAAGCACAGTTTAAAGACAATTAGATATTCTCTTATTTTTTGATGCTGCTATGGAAGCTTTTGCCTGTTTTATAAATCACTGCTAACATTTAAATTGATTTACTGTTATGATTTTATCAGTATTTTAATAGATGCCGCTTTGGCAGCAGACAGCACAATAAAAAAGCTAGAAGAAATACTACATTATTATTGATTGGCAATAACATGTATCTACTTGAACTCATGATATCAAGATACCATGTGACAAGTGGGTACAACGTTTTCAATTCTGTGGGCATGATTCCCAGATATATCCCAGTATGCAGTTATCCAGCTTCACCCTCCAACTGTGCCTTCTTCTATGTTGTTAAAGAGGATCTATTTATTTTTATTTATTAAAATCTTACAGTTCAAGGCAGGTACCCTGATAGACCAATGGTTTGACTCAGTAGCTCTCTACCCACAAAATTAGGTATGTTGAAATCAGTGGGATGGATCCTAAACTCCACTGGGCTGTGAGAGTTGGACCATAAGGAAGGCCGAGTGCTGAAGAATAGATGCTTTTGAATTATGGTGCTGGAGAAGACTGCAGTCCATCCTTAGGATCATCCTAAAAGAAATCAACCCTGACTGTTCCCTGGAAGGCCAGATACTGAAGCTGAAGCTCAAATACTTTGGCCACCAAATGAGAAGGGAGCACTCACTGGAGAAGGCCCTGATGCTGGGAAAGATTGAAGGTAAAAAAAGAAGTGGACAGCAAAGGATGAGATGGTTAGACAGTGTTATCTATGCAATGAACATGAAATTAAGCAAACTCTGGAGCACGACGGAAGACAGGAGGGCTTGGCATGATGTGGTCCGTGGGGTAGCGAAGAGTCGAACTCGACTGGGCAACTGCACAACAACAAACATTGACATCAAGATAAAGATGGGGTAGGAAGGTAAACTCAAGTCATTACTCTCCCTCCCCCACCACAAGGAAAGTTTACCACCCCCCACAGCTATAGTAGAGCTAGCTGTATACGGCTCTAACACTCACTGGTATAGCAATAACCACCCTGCCACCACACCTTCAAAGGCCCCTGAAATGCAGAAAACTGGGTCTGTCACTTCACTCTAAAATCATTCAGCCCCCAAAATATAAACCACGTTGCCAATTACATACAGTTCTTGTGCACAAGACTCGATGCTCATGAGCCAGAGACTGCAGACAGGCAGGAGACAGAGACAGTGTGCTGGTACCTGCTCTCCGTCTACATTAGTGAATCCAACTATCCCCCCAAGTAGCCTTCCTCCAATGGAAGAGCAACTTAGATTAGAAGAAGGCTTCAAATCTGAGCCAAAAGGAAAGGTGGGGTATAGTCATTTCAGTAAATAAACAAACCAAATTTGCTCAGTGGAGTTTAGGATCCATCCCACTAATTTCAACATGCCTAATTTTGTGAGTAGAGAGATACTGAGTCAAGGTCAATACTGTGTAATGTGACTGGCAGTGCTCTCCAGGGTCTCATGTAGTTGTCTTTTACTACCTAATCCTGAAGATATCGGGAATTGAACATGAGACCTTCTGCATGCAAAACATGCTTTACCACTGATACATAGGCACTCCCATGATGCTGAGTAGCAACGCTGATGTTCCAAATGGGACTGCACTGCCTACCCTTAACAAGGTGAGCATTCAAGAGCTTGAGTTTCATAGAATTCAGAGGTTTTGTTTGAAAAACAGTTTAGTAAAGTTTGTTATAAGTGTGTTGTTTTGCAAACTTGTTTCAAGTATTATTGTAAGCCACTCTGAATCCTAGGTATTTAGAGAAAAGCAAGTAAAAACTGATGTAAACACATTTACCAATTGCCACAACACAGAGAGTTAAATGGCTCTTGTGCCCACCT
Source organism: Gekko japonicus (assembly GCF_001447785.1). Taxonomy (NCBI): domain Eukaryota; kingdom Metazoa; phylum Chordata; class Lepidosauria; order Squamata; family Gekkonidae; genus Gekko; species Gekko japonicus. The sequence continues at coordinate 123,849 of NW_015177016.1, read as the reverse complement.
CATACTCTAATAAGTAAAGATTACTCATATCAATATTTTCAACATGATCAGATCTGTGCATACTTAAATCCAGATACTGGAGCCCTGAAAAGACAAGACAGATCTTTTTACAAACCTGGAAAATACCCCAGGTTTGCAGAAAAAACTGAAATGTAAATAAAAATACATTGGGGGGTTTAAAAAACCCAAATAATAGAAGCAGCATCTGTTGCTTTAAGAAATGAATATCCCTCAGTGGCCAGTGCTAGGCAACCACACAATATTGCCAGTCTTTGTTTCTGTCAGTGAAAAGGGGGGCAGGACCGTTTCCAGGGCTGTTTTGGCCTTTGAGGGAGGACTCATTCAGGACAGGCTTGATAGCAATCAGTGGGCAACTTGCTACCACATGAGTTGCACGACTCACACACAACTGGCTGTTTGCTCCTTTTCCACAGGAGCCACACTACAAAAATCAGTATGGTGCAGTAGTTAGAGTTTTTTATTGTGATCTGAGAGATACAAGTTCAAAATCTCATTCTGCCTTGAAAACTCACTGAGTGACCTTGGGTTAGCCTAACTTCTCAGCCTAACTTACCTCACAGGGTTGCAGTGAGAATAAAATGGAGAACAGGAGAATGGTGTAAGCTGCTTTGGGTCCCCATTGTGCAAAAATGAAGTAAATAAATAATAAATATAACTAAAGATGTGTGGCTGTTGTTAGAATGTAGGTTTGGTTGGTGGCAGGAAGGAGAGAAAGGAAGCAGGAAAAACTTAGGAGATAATAGTTGCCAGGATGAAGAAAAGAAAAAATACTATGAAGAAGGGGAACAGGGGGGAAATGAGAGGGCCCTTGCAAGTCCTTAAAAGTTCCCCATCGCACTACTGCACCATCATTTTCCTGGGTAGAGGCTGCCAGGGTGAGGGAAGGAGGGAAAGCTAAAGATATGGGGGTAGATAAAGGTAGGTTGGCTGGTGAGTGGGAAGGAGAGAAAGCAGTGGGAAAGGGGTAGAAGTTATATGGACTTTCAAGAAAGAGAAAGAGGATATAGTGGGGGAGCAGAAATGAGAAACCACCCACGTCCTTGTGAGGCCCCCACTTGTATTAATCCACAAGCTAAGCTTTTATGGAGCTGCGGTGGCTCAAGTGAACTGCAGGCTGTGGAAGGTCAGTAGTTCAGCAGTTCGAGACCCAGGTGCCGCATGACGGCGTGAGCTCCTGTCTCTAGTTCCAGCTCCTGCCAACCTAGCAGTTCGAAAGCAAGAAATTGCGAGTAGATAAATAGGTACCACTTCGGTGGGAAGGTAACAGTGTTCCGTGCACCTTGGTGTTTAGTCATGCCGGCCACATGACCACGGAAACGTCTTCGGACAGCGCTGGCTCTTCGGCTTTGAAATGGAGATGAGCACCGCAACCCTAGAGTCGGATTCGACTGGCTTTCGAGCAAGGGAACCTTTACCTTTACCTTAAGCTTTATTTTAGAAAGGGGATCTAATTCTTAAAATAGATCTAATTCTTAAAATAGAGGGAACAAAGACATACCTATTTTGTTCTAGTGAACTGAGGTCAAAAAATGCTGATCCCATGAAATCATCTTGGAGGCCAAAATCATAATCGAAGACCTAAGATTTAAAAGAAAAAGCAAAAGCTGCATTTACAAAACTTGTAAATATGTTTTGTTATATTTGCTGGATTTTAGCAAAGGGAAATGTGTCTGTGACAGACTGCATTTTAACAGTTCATAAGTGCTGCATAAATATGTGAAAATATGTGAAGGGTTAATGCCTCACAGAACCAGAGGTGCCTTTGAGTGACAGGCTGCTCAAAGGAATTTGATTGATTAGCATCAGTTGAGAAGACTTGTGAACTGACTGCTGAGGAGAATTCAGTTTAATACTGACTGAGTCTGAGTCTAACCCTGACTGAGGCTGTGATCATACTGGCAGCTTGGCGCGATATGGTGCTGCCTCTAATTGAACCGGGTTAAAGTGTAGTGGGATATATCAGCCACACAACACACCCTGCTGTGGGTTACCCATGGAGACATCCCATGGTAAAGCCTCCACATTATTGTGGCACCTCAGTTACAGAGTGAACTGTTAAAAAAAAATCCAACTACCATGTGTGTGCGTAGTGCGCATGCACATGCATGCGCACATAGGCAAGTCTTTTTTAAAAAACCACCTCCATAGCGGCAGAACGGATCTGCAGGTTCACACTGCCAAATCCATTCTCCACATGCTCCCCGTGTTCAGACATCCGGCCATTCGCAATGAATGTGTGGGGAAACAAAAACACCACTTCAGAGGTGGTGGCTTTTAAACCCGGCTCCAAGTCATCCTCTGATGGGGTGAGTACGCCCGGGGAATGCCTGACAGATGTGGCTGTGTGATCCTGCCCATTTAATCCGTTTGTAAAATGTGCCTATATCGGGCCAAACTGCCAGTCTGAACACAACCTGAGAAGAGTTGGGTGCTGACGGGTTTGTGTTTAGCCTTGACTGGCAGCAGTTTAACACGGATGGAGAATTGGGAAGGTTGGCAGGAGGCATGGGTAGATCTGGCAATTTGGGCCAGAAAAAGGGATAGGTCTTCTAGTGAGAGAGGAAATTCCGTACTTGGTTAAAAAAGGGAGATAGCTCAAAGAGTGAAGTGATCCCTGGTCTGGTGTGTTTAAAGACTGCTTTTGGAAACCTGAAAAGTCAGTAAAACTCAAGTAAGTGTACTGGTATATTTAGTGAAGGAATTTGGGATCTGGATAGTGTATCCCTGCCTTGTGGAAACCAAAAGGAACAGTTAAGCTCAAGAAAGTATACTGGAGTGTTTAGGAAACACTGAAACAAAAGCCTCTCATCTTAAAGATTCTAAGAATGTGTGAAAAGCTTAAGAAACTCTCAGTTGCTTGAAGCATATGAACTATAGTTTGTGCCTAAACTTATTTACCTCAGAGTTCATTATTGATTTACCTCAGATATTTTGCCCCAGATTTCCCGTGACCTTTTCCCCTCTACATTGAATAAAATATTTTGTTATTTGAACTTTAAAAAGCCTCTTGTGTGCCATTTCAGTAATTTAAGTTAAGAGGGGTGATCTTGTCCTTTCCCTCAGGTTCCTGGGCTGAACCAGCAGCAAAATATCATACTGTGACAGGATGGTATAGACATAGATAATCAGAAAAGAAGAAACTAGATAAAAAGGGAAAATTCTGCCTCTGAGGAATGGAAGAAGATGAGGTCGCCATAGTGTCAAACATTCTGCATCCAAATTTTATTTAGTCTGTATAAGGGCCAAGAAGCGACAGTTAGAACCGGATATAGAACAACTGATTGGTTTAGCATAGGAAAAGGAGTATGACAAGGATGTATATTGTCACCTTGCTTATTTAATATATATGCAGAGTATATCATGCGAAATGCTGGCCTGGATGAATCACAAGCGGGAATTAAGATTGCTGGGGAAAAGATCAACAACCTCAGATATGCAGACGATACCACTCTAATGGCAGAAAGTGAAGAGGACCTTAAGAGCCTCTTGCTCAGGGTAAAAGAGGAGAGCGCAAAAGTGGGCTTGAAGCTCAACATCAAAAAAACTAAGATCATGGCATCCGGCCCCATCACTCCTTGGCAAATAGAAGGGGACGTCGTGGAAGTAGTGACAGACTTCACGTTCCTGGGATCCCAGATCACCACAGACAGTGACAGCAGCCATGAAATTAAAAGACGCCTGCTCCTTGGGAGGAAAGTGATGGCGAACCTAAACAGCATGATAAAAAGTAGAGACATCACCCTGCCAACAAAAGTTCGCATGGTCAAAGCAATAGTATTCCCAGTAGTCATGTATGGCTGCGAGAGTTGGACTATAAGGAAGGCCGAGCGCCGAAGAATAGATTCTTTTGAACTATGGTGCTGGAGAAGACTCTTGAGAGTCCCGTGGACTGCAAGAAGATCAAATCAGCCAATCCTAAAAGAAATCAACCCTGACTGTTCCCTAGAAGGCCAGATAATGAAACTGAAGCTCAAATACTTTGGCCACCAAATGAGAAGGGAGCACTCACTGGAGAAGACCCTGATGCTGGGAAAGATTGAAAGTCAAAGAAGACGGGGACGGCAAAGGATGAGATGGTTAGACAGTGTCATCGATGCAACGAACATGAAACTGAGCAAACTTCAGAGGACGGCGGAAGACAGGAGGGCCTGGTGGGAGCTGGTCCATGGGGTCGCGAAGAGTTGGACTCGACTGTGCGACTGAACAACAAAATGGAAGTCATCTGACATGGGCAGGGGTCCCCAACTGGGTGCCAATGAGTGCCATGGCACCCAAAAAAAATTCTGGTGCCCACAAAGTGCTTTTAGAAAGTGAATGGGACCAGGTGGGTCTTTTGCCCCTCAAGGCTTCTAATTGGTCACTGGAGAGTTGCTTGACTGTGCAGATTTTTAAAAACATTGCTTTGGCAGCAGCTGCCACCACAGCACAAGGATCTTCAACGCGTGACTGAAGATAAGCTGAGGCAGCCATTGTATGGCTGGCTCTACCTCTTGTGGCAGCCATTCTGTGACTGTGCCCAGAGGTACCCAAGGTCTCAAAAGCTCTGGGAACCCGTGGACTAGGGTGCCGGATTTCACAATTTACTTTTTCCTGTTCCTTTTTATGTTTGGTCAGCATGTTTTTTCCTACACTGGCTCCAGCTTCACAGACTACAGAAGAGATGCATGCACATTCTGAACAATTTTGAGAAGTGTCAAGAGAAAAGATGGTGCAAATGTTACTGCAAACATGTTCAACTATCAAACCTACCATGTCTAAAGATAGCAATCAGATGTGAGGTTCATAACAAGCAGCTGTGAACACCTGCCATAACAGGTTTGCAATGGTTTTCCCAAAAACTGAGATGTGCAAAAACACCACTGATTAAAACTGATCGGTGACCATTAGCATCAATAAGGACTACATAGATGAACACTGAAGAGTAGTATTTTATTGAAACAGCATTTATTGAAGACTGGTGTATATGACATAAATTATCTAATTAGCTATTTAAACAACTGCATGGTGAAGCAGTTATGTAGCAAGCTTGGGGGGGAGTAGTAGAACTGAATCAGTCTGAGTGAGAATGCATAGGTGTGAAAGGACACTTGTGCTGTACTGCATGGTTAGTAAAGAATACAGTGATACAATCTGCTAAACATCCACAAATAGACCGATGAATTATTGAGTTCATTGTTGAGAAAAATCAGATCTCTGTTCACAGCTAGTGAAAACAATATAAGCCAAACTGCAGGGAGTTCAATTGTGCCTAACTAAGAGGGGAGAAGGAAGGCATAAATTTACCAGCTTCTTGTAAAAAAACAAAATACACACCT
>NW_015177016.1:117675-118245 GCF_001447785.1 Gekko japonicus | reverse complement strand
TGAACTTTAAAAAACTGGAATTTCCAAGATAACATTAAACTACATAGCATATCACTGATAAGCTGCAACACTGATAGAAGTGGCATAACGTCAGTATAACTTCACTTACACTAGAAGTAGGTACATGGCTCACCTTTATATACAGTTGTTCCCTTAACTGCTCAACAAAGATGGAAGTTCTTTCCTCCCACACTGGGTTAAGATTCTTATGGATTGTTTTGCTTCTGAAGACCTCTTTTCCACCTATTTTAAATTTGACATATGGATCACTTGTTCCTGATTAAAAAAACAAAAAAAAAATCATTATTATGCGTTCAGGTAGTGTACATTTTAAAAACTATAAAAGTTATTAAGAAAAGAGAGAGATTCTCGAGTGTCCAGGTTGCAGGGCTGTGAGACGGATGGAGCCAGTGTAACAGGCCGGATTAACCCCCCGGCCAGAGTAACCCCGGGGTTACTCTGGCCTAGCCTAGAATAACCCTGGAGGGGTTATTGAGGGGTTATTCTGGCCTAGGCTAGAGTAACCCCGGGTTAATCTGGCCGGCTGTAACAGGCCAGATTCACCCCCCC